>NC_066584.1:305673672-305973672 GCF_024323335.1 Lathyrus oleraceus
ATCTTGGATGACTTTCCATACCTTCCTATCAATAGAGGTGATATGGCTACACATACAATCTTTCCAATAATTATAGTTTTCACCAGTAAAATTAGGCACCCTATTGTACGCCCCTTTAGGATCGTTACTCATTTTCTAAAAAATTATTTGCGAAACACTAGATGAACCAACACTCGTGATACCATTTGTTAGACGACAGTACCAATCTAGAAGTGCGGATGAATATGTCAGTATTTAAAATTTAGCGCTTTTTAAAATGTTTTCAAAGGTTACAAAAGCTCCCTAGACCACAATCGTCTAAATGATATGTTAATGGAAAGATCAGATATGCGTGAAACCGAATGGAATAACTACGATAGAGATAATCAACCACTATCTAAATCAATCCATTAATTACCAATATCCTTGATATCATTACCTCTAATAATGAGTTAACACAATAAGAGAGCAAGTAAAATATTAATACATTTGTGTGAGATTAATTTTATCGAACACTTGGTGAGCATTCCACACCAACTCTCAATTTCACTCAAATTGAATGTGCATAATTTTACTTAGTTGCAATCAAAGTGATTACACCAATTTATTAAACAACTAATATGCACAACAATTAAGCGAGATTGATTTTACTATTAATTTAATACAAAACATAATTAATGCAGAGTTTAAAGAGTTAAGAGAAAGAGAGAACAACACCAACTTTGTTTAGGCAGTTCCCCTTTCGCCTTCGCTTAGGGTACGTCTGCCCCCAATTCTAAAACTATATTTGAGATCTTTATTATCAATTTGCAAAGTTATTACAAGAGAAGAAATGATCACCACCAACCAACTCTTATTGTTATTGCAGATCCTATTCACTTCTCTCCCCTTGATTTTAGTTGAACCAAGTCCTTCAAGCGTTCCGAACAACCCTCCGGTTGCAGCTACCTTATTGCAAGAACTCCACGTTCTCCAAAACTCTAGCTCGCCTGATTTCAATCGGATATGCATGAAACCACCGGTTGTAGCTACCTTATTACAAGAACTTCACGTTCTTCAAAATTCCATCTCGACTGACTTCAATCGCAAGACGCTTGAACCCTAACCTTCCTTCACAATCCTCCGGTTACCGTTACTTGTTTGAACAAACTCACCATTCTTCAAACCTTTCACTCAGATGAATATATGAAGCAAATATTAGTGCAAAAAACTCCAATTCTTGGAGGACAAAACCCCAATGGTTTTATTCAAGAAAAACCCACTTAAAGTCTCTACCCAAACTAAGATTACACAATCCTATTTGGACGTTATCACCACAACAATGCTAAATGATTAACAAAGATTGTTATGTGTGATTGTTGAGAAATGCAATGAAGAATGAAGATGAAGAGCATTTTAGTGTATATCTTTCACTTTTCTTGTTGCTAGTTGAAGAAGAGACTCTAGATTATTTATATGATGCATGGACAAAGTAACAGAAATAACAGAACAATTTTGCAAAAATGTACAACAGAAAATTGAGTGCAAAACGTGACCAGTCGACCTGTTCACATAGGTCACTCGACCTGTTCAGACCCGAGACAAAAACTACTCAAGTGAAGCAAGAGATGAGTCGACTCAAATAGGGGATGAGTCGACTCAAACAGGGTTTTTCCAGAGTTGAGTCGACCTATGACTCGACATGTTCAGACCCGTGGTAATCATGGTTTAAATGAATCATGCAATGAGTCGACACAATCATGTGGATGAGTCGACTCATTTGGTTTTCCCAGGATTGAGTCGACCTCTGACTCGACCTGTTTAGACCCGAGAGTTTCACAGACTGGGATATGTATGAATGAGTCGACCGGTTCAGGATGTGAGTCGACTCAAACTTCTTAGACTGTCAAAAAATGATTTTTGAGACATATTTTGATCATTTGAAACCATTCTTTTATGAACCTAAGGTACTAACGATGATCAAGTGTATTATTCAGGTTAATGAGATGCTCCTAGATACATGGACACATTTCACATATATTTTGAGCATGTTGGAGGATGAATGTGTTTTATGAGTGTAGAAATGATTGGGACATGGTGCAAATATTAAGAATAGCTTAAGCCCAACCCAAATGACACTAAAACCCTAATTACTACATAATAATAATAATAAATTAAAAAGAAAAAAAGAAAAAAAAATGGGATAAGTTGTAAATGGAGGAGGGATGCACTGCATTTGGAAAGAGAGAAACAATTTTTTTTTTAAAATTTCAAAAGCCTTCACTCAACTCTTGACACATGGAATTGGATTAATTTATTAAATAATAATAATAATTAAAAAAATAAAACTAAAAAAACACAATAAAATTAAATAAAACGTTTCCAGAATATTTACAGCAACACACTCATTCTTATGTCAAAGATGAATATGCCTCCCAGCAAAACATGATTTCATAAAGGGGGCGACTGACCGACCAACTCAGTGGCGGAGACACCTCCACCATCCTCTCTCATTCTCTCTTCTCTACTTCATGTTCATCATTCAAAAATAAAATTGCAAATTCCCGATCCAAATAAAAATCAACGAAATTGATCGCGTGAAAGAATGAATACTTAATCATATAAAAGATGATGGTGACAAATTTAGCGAAAAGCGATCGGCGGCGGTCAGAGAGTTGCAAGTGGCGCGCATAGTGCAGATGTTGTGAGCGGATGACGGATGTGGTGGTTCTGATTCGCGTGCATGGGAGTGAAGATGTGCGAGGTTTTATGTTTGCGGCTTCGATCTCTTCCGTTCTTCTTCTTCTTTTTCTTTCTTTTTCTTTATCGTGACCTTATTGTTTAGTTATTGTTGAGTTGTTGTGTTAAAGTTGTTTAAAGTGTTGTTGTTATGTTGATGATGGATTGCTGTTGAGGTTTGAGGCGAATGAAAGTTTGGTTATTTTTAATTCTGACGATGATGTTAGTGCATAGTGGAATCGTTGTTTTATGGTGGTGATGGGTGGATTTCAGTAATGAGGTTGATGAAGAGTTATGGAAGACGAATTGGATACATGGACATATTTTGTTGTCATGGTGGAAAGGGTGTTATGGAGATGTGAGGTTGTGATGTGTATGCTTTGTGTTAAGGTTGGGTTGAGTTTGGATGGAGTATGAGAGGTGCTTATGGTTGTATAAAGGAATGATGTTTAGTGGTGCAATGAAAGTAGAAGGGATAGGTAAGTGGTGCAACAGAAGTAGAAGGGAGAGGTAAGTAGAAGGAATGGTGTTTAGTGGTGCAACGAAAGTAGAAGGTTTATTGAGTTTAGTTGGAGGAGTTGTGGAAGTTATATGGTGGTTTGGGTGATGTAATAGTAGTAGAAGTTTGATGGTGTTTATAGTGTGTTGGTTATGAAGAAAAAATTGTGAGAGGAGGAAGATATGTATGAGTTCTGTTAATGAAGATGCAAGAGGAACTTTTATCACCTCTGTTATGGAGAGGAGTGTGAAAGAAGAAGATAAAGGTGAGGTAATGGTTTTGAGCAAGAGAGATGAAAAAAACAGTCGTGCGGTCTTTTTCAGGTTAATGCTTGGTATTTTTTTGTCATTGCCAGTGAGAAAAAAAAAGTGATGTGGTGGTGAAGGTATCCAATGCAGACGTGTCACTAAACAAGTGGAGTCTATTTTTTGTTACAACAAGAAATGAGTAGGACAAAAAGGATTACGTGGCCCACCAAGAGTGGGCTCTTTCTTTTGGTTATTTTTAAATTGTGATTTTTCTGATTGGTTAAGAGATGATCACATGGATAGTCAATAAGAACTAATGATCAACCTCGACTCGGTTGTCAAGATGATAACAAAGAAACACAAATTATCAATTGAATTAAAATGTACATTATGCCCTTTCTAGAAGCTTTTAAAATATTTAAACTAAATTAAATCAATTTAAACCACTAAAATACACTCTTAAATAAATACAATAAAAATAAAATGAAGACATGGAAATTCCTATTAAATTTTTCTGAATCCTTTGACAAAAGAATAAAAATGAACGGAATTAAACTGAACAAAAAATTGGGCGCAAAAGTCCTCGAAAAATTAAACTGATTGTACCAAAATGATCAGTGCGAAATAAACTTCTCGGAAATATACATGTTTTGATCAAATTTTGAAGTAAAAAATGACCGGTTAAAATGCTCAGACTGATTAAAATGCGACAAAAAAATAGTCAAAAAATTAAAACGAGCACACCAGATTAAAGTACGTGAACCGTAGATTAATAAAACTGACGTCTGCAAGCTCGATTTATAAATTTTTTGCCAGCTTATTTCACATACTTTTGAGGATCAGTTCGACCGATCTGTCCGTAAATCTGGAACTTTATTATGGCTAACATTCTAAGCAATATGCGAGATGAAATGTATGTTATGCTATGCAGATAGTGTAAATATCATGATGAATGTATTGACTTGCTGAATGAGGGGCAAAGTTGGGGTATGGCAATTGCCCCTATTTAAGTATCTTCAACTAGAGAATATGAAGAAGAATACTTTTCATATGATCACGATGAGAGATAGTTAAATACTAAAAGAACCAAATTTTATCCCTGAATGCAGATGAAATGAGAGATATATTATGAATGCATGAAAGAACCATCTTTGTTTTGGTTTGCTAGGGATATGATGCAATATGAGATGACTCCTAACATGATTTTTTTATGATGGATGAAGAATGACAGATGGACCTGTGGGGAAAATGGAGACATATGGTAGTGATGATTCACAATAAATGACAAAAGTAATAAGGCTGAAAAAAAACTCACTGGAGATAAAAGATTTTTGGGGAAAAGAAAAGACAAAATGCTAGACAATGCTGGACTTTAAAATGGCAGAATGCCAACTGGACTTTAAAATGAAATGTCATGCGAGAGTGGACTTAACCGCAGGCATCAGTAAAATATTTATCGGCTTCGAACAGAGTTTTCTAGACAACACTGGACTTGACCGCAGACATCAGTAAAATATTTAACGACTTCAAACAGAGTTTTCCAAAATAAAATTGGGCTTTGAGGACAGGGGGTATAAGATCAACCATCGAGACCAGGGTCAATGCAAAATGAGCTCGAATTACACTTCAGCTATGCATGATTTGAATTTACTTCTCAGTATGATATATGAATGATCAAATGTTGATATTCATGAAATGATGCTTGGAGAGATACCTTTATTGGTGAATGGAAATGCAAGATGAAGTCATTGGGGACAGAAGTGATCAACTACTTCGACTGCTTGCATGTTCTTTCGAGAATAATCTTCTAAAGAAATTCCAACAAGAAAGACTACTAATGAGGCTCCTTGAGGAAGATTCAAAAGAAACTCACTAGAAAGACTCCTTAGGAGGTTGTCGTTACTGTTTTAGAATCGGGTTTATATTTCATCCAAAATCTCCCTGAGAGGGATAAGATGGAAATAGCTTCTGAGCTCGCTCACAACATGTTCAAACATGCTTCTATTTTTTTCTCTCGTCTCTGTTGGACGAGGTGATGTTCTGGCCCCGGGTAGTCCCTTCAACGAGATGAATACTTGGAAAGAGAAGCCTGAGGCTATGGAGCTAAAGTGAACTAATATTTAGAAAGAGCTTGTTACTCCGCGGAAGAGGATTGAAGCTGCAGACTCTTTGCAAGAGGCAGTTGAAGTATATGGTTTTCCTTCTGCTTGGAAGCTCGTGTGACTGAGCTGGAGGGTTCTTATTGAGGTGTAAAGAAGCGATACAAAGTAGCTTCTGATTCCATTGAGGAAAAGGCTTGTGCCAAATATATGTAGAGGATCGTAAGGCTCTCCAAGACAAGGTGGTCGGTCTTGAGTTGGTCCTTCATGATACTCTTTGAAAGACTATGCGGGATATGCCCGAAGTCCAAGAACGAGTTATGGAGAAGGCGAAGAAGTTATGTTCGGGTGAAATAATTTCCGTCGAGGCTCTAGACATGTTTAAATCCGCTTTTAGGGTCAATAAAAAAGGTGGTCCTGGTGCATCGGCTTCAAACGCTCCAACTTATTTTTCTTTTTTCCTTCTATTATTTACTTCCTGCCAAGTTCCCAGACTTTCGTGCCTTGAGTGTAACAATTTTGTATTTTTTATTTAAATATGTTACCTTGATATCTCAAGTAATGATAGCTTTAGAGCTTTATGTCGGCCTTCACGTTATCATTATCGCTATTCACGATTTGTTATAGCTCCAAGCTTGATCTCTTCATCTCCAAAGTCTTTATATTAATTTTAGAATTTAGGTCAGACCATCAGTGTTCGTTGGTGATGATGGGATATTTTTTGTGGGTGGGAGAGCCTTTATAGCTTTGTTTTGAGTAGACGCAGCGTATTTGATTGCAATTAGATGGTCGACATGCCTATGAAACTTTCCTTGTAATTTTGTAACTCGTTGCATCGGCTGATGTCGGTCATCCTTTTTATTTCCTATATTCGATCCTTGCCTTTAGCGTTTGTTGTAGTAGTAGTGTATTGATTTGAATATACATATGTTGCGTTTGAAGATTTGTTTGTGCTTCCTAAGCAATGCTCATGATCGGAGAAATGGGTGTCATGTAATCGTACTTTAAACTGTGCCTGACGTCACAGAAAACCGTTCCCCGACCAAGGGTGGGATCCCTATCCCTGCCCCCGAGGCTTGACTCGGATGGATGTGGACGTCTCCATGCTATATCACATACGCCTTGGGATTGGCTAGATCCGAGAGGGTGTGCCATCTATGCAAAATTGTGTTTATTAAGCCTCAAATGCGAGATGTGCATTTGTTCTCATATTCCAAACTTTATAATAAAAAGAAGGACAAATAAACACCCATTGGGGCGTCGAAATGCCTTCTCTTTGATTGCATGGTCGACAAACCCTTCCAATCTTCGTCACTCTGGTTGTCTCTAGCCTTATTCTTCTTGATGTGTTGCCTTGGGATGGTAGTGACGAGGTAGTCCATCAATGGAATAAATTGTTATCCCGCCCAAAATGATGTAATTAAACTGACCAGTTTTTCCCCGATTTATTGCAATGGACCAGTTTCTCCTTTGGTATCGATAGTCGGTGTCCCATACCAATATATGCCATGTATTAACTGCGATCTTGTGGTATATTTATAGAGTTGACCATGTAATCATCTCGGCGACGGTAGGGTGTATAGATGTAGCTAGGTCGAATGGTGGATTACGAGGCTTCGGTCCAACCTTCACGAAATTCGCCTTCAAGCCCTGACATAAACCCTAGATCCGAACTTGTAATCCTTCTGTAATTATTCTTCAGATTCCTCAGGAATATCATGGACCTTGATGGCAGGGAATTGAGGCAAAAACAACGATCAATCGAGTAAACTACGATCAAGTCGACCGAATGCCTTCGACTTGGGATCTGAAGGAGTCGTGACAGTGAAATTGAGGCACAAACGCAAGTTCAGCGAAAACATAGAAATTAGAAGTTGATTCGTTTCCGGATTCCACGTTTGAGGATGTTACAAGCTGGTAAATCGAAGATTTGGATATCAACTTCAAGGATCCAGATCTAGAATTTCCACATTCGTTCAAAGGCGTTTGTGAAGCGGTTCGTGATTTTTGTGGAAATCGTAGGAATCAAGAGTTGATTTCCATAGACGACGCCACTATTTTATTTGGGAACCAAAAATGGATAATCTAGTTTTACGGAGGAACTGGAAATGAACAGAGATTGGATAATGGTGGTCTTGAACAATGACTATGATATCCTTTACAGTGGCACAAGATGGACCTGCATGGTTAACATTCTAACATCCAAGTCAGTTCAAGATTCAAGATGAGCATATTGAAATTAAAGATCAGATATTGTGTACCTTTTCATTGCATGTGAACTATTTTTATATTTGGATAGAGTATAGTGGACTTGAGACGGATTTGACTTTTAATTGAGTCTTTGGACAATCCATAACAAGATATATATTTTTAGTTAGTCATATGTGTTTTATTTATATGTGTGTTCTTAAAGTGTATGTTTATTCAATATATGTTTAGTGAATCATATATTAGGATTAATGTCATAGTTGGTCTATTTAAACCACTTATTCTCCTTATACATAGAAATATTTCATTAGTGAAACAGTAAAGTATCATCACCCTCTCTTTTATTATAATAGGATTCTACTTTACAATTAATTGATGTGAAACCAGGGCTTCATCTTCTCATGGCATACATTGTTTTGAGTTAATCAACCATATAATAAATTGTTGACATATGATTTTTTTTACTAAAAGTTTTTTAGAAAAGTGTTAACAATTATCCTTGACAACACAAATGTAATGATGTGGTTGTATCTTATTTGAAAAAAAACACCTAAGAAATGGAAAGCTTTAATAGGTGAAAGGTTTTTTTTTTTTGCATATGAGGTGTGCTGTCCATATCTTAAATTTGGTAGGGAGAGATGGACAAATAGATCATGAATTGGCTATTGAAAATATTCACAATGCTGTTAGGTTTATGAGATCTTCACCACAAAGAGGTTTAAAGTTTAAGGAGTGTAAAAATTGTAAAGATAACATATAAACAAAACTTTGTCTTGTGTTTCTACACGGTGAAATTCCACTTACTTGATGTTGGATGCTGCTGAAAGGTTTCAAATAATGTTTGAAAAGTTAGATGATGAGGGTCTTGAATACATGGAGTTTTTTGACTTTTTCAATTCATCTTGTTTTGTTAATTGGGAAAAATCTAGGGCTTTAATGATTTTTTTAAAAATGTTTTATGAAGCAACCAAAGTGTTTTCATCTTCGCAAGAAGTGTCCTTGCATTCAACCTTTCATAATTTGTCTTAAATTTTTTGTGAGTTTCAAGAAACTTCTTTGAACATGAATACTTTTGTGTCCGCAATGGTTTCAAATATGAAGGCTAAATATGATAAGTATTGGAGGCAAATGGAAAAAATTAAACATTTTATTTACTTTAGAGTGATATTTGACCCTAGATTTAAGTTTGACTATACTGAGTGATCTTTTAATGACATGTAAGGGGTTGATAGTGAATTTTCTAAGAAAAGAGTTGAGTTTGTACAAATAAATTTCTTTAAAATGTACGATTGGTATAAATGTGATCATGATAAGATTGTTAGGGCTGGTATCTTAAATGCACCATCAAAGAGCACTTTCTTGGGAGAAACATCTTCCCAACATAATGAAGGTGAGAAAAACAAGAAAGGGGGGGTTTGAATTGTTTGGAAAAATAAGCGCTTTTCAAAATGAAAACCACACAATGATTTTATACTGGTTCGCTTATAACACAAAGCTACTCCAGTCCACCCGGCCAATGTGATTTCGCCTTCAACAAGGACTTAATCCACTAATCTTGAAAGATTACAAACCACGTCTAAGATAAAAATCTCTTAGCCCTCTCAAGTATACAGACTACACAGAGTCACTTGAGGAAATAAACAAACAATAGATAAAAGATTTATGTAATCTAGAGTGCTTCTAAGATAAGCAAGTATTACAATAGTATGAACAAAGTGATTCACGTTATAAGCAAAAGCTTCGTGAAGATTTAGAGAGCAAGAAGGTTTTCTTGTGTTGATGTTTCAGTATGATTTTTCCTTGTATGTGTAGTAGTTACTGAATGTTGATTTGCAATCCTTTATATAGATCAATGAGGTAGTAGTTGAAACTGATGAGTAATAAGATGAATTTACGCCATAACATAAACAGCTTCTGCAGGATAACTTTTTCTCCTTGAAATGACTACTTACCACAAGTAGTATCTTCTTTATTGAAATTGGAGATTAACGTCTCTTTCTTAATTAGGAAAACCATTTGCAAATCTTTACTTGACTTTAACGTTACTCTTTCATGATTAGCAATTCCATGCTCAGAGTATTTGTGTTTCTGGAGAGTCTTGGAATCTTGCTTCTGATGTTGAGTTCAGATAGTTTCTTCAGATAGCGCTGATAACTTCTGGAATCTAGAGATAGTATTGTTCAGAGTCAGAACTTCTAGAGCTTACTTCTTGTTCAGATGCATCTGATACTTGTTGTTTTACTCAGAGTTAGACTTTCTTGAACTTGTTTTCACTTCAGATGCTCTTGATCATTTGATAGTTTGTGTAACACCCCGATTAAAATAAGAGAATTATTTAATTGAGTTAATATTATTTTATTAATTTAATTAAATAAAGTTGAATTATTGGATTATTTTTATTATTACTATAGATGTTATTTATTTTAATAATAATTAAATAAATAAATGGAATATGAAGAGTGGAAGGGTAAAAGTGGAAATTGGATAAAAGAGGCCAAAGTGAGGACTCAGGTTGTTTTCACGTGTTTTGCCTCAGAGTCAGAGAAAGGGGGGAGAAACGCTGAAGAGAAAGAGAAGGAAGAGGAAAAGGCCAAAGATTACTCAGAGCTTCCTTCAATCCAAAGAGGTAAGGGGTCTGAACCTTATTAAACAATAATATGCTGAAAATGGTGAAATATTGGATGAACGAAATTGGGATTTTAATCGAAGGAATTCGTAGAAATTATATGCAATGATGTTAGGATTTGTGAAATTGAATAGGGGACTATTTGTATTAGATGATATGAGTGATTTTGTGTGAAATTTGGACTGTGGAAGGATGAATTTGGATAGATCCCGTAGCAGAAAAAGCCATTGCAGATCTGGAAATCTGGTTTCTGGTCATACGCGTATGGCACTAGGCAATACGCGTATGAGATTGCTGGTACGCGTATGGCACTAGGCAATACGCGTATGGATGAGGAAGATGATGTTTTGAACGTGTTTTGGTCTCTGTTGGTACGCGTATGGGAATGTGATACGCGTAGCATACGCGTATGGACATGGGCAATACGCGTATGGATTTGGTTAGGCGTGGGTAATACGCGTACGGGCATAGGCAATACGCGTATGGGCAGACTTGTGGTCTTTCCTGGGCTGTTGTTGTGCAGTTTTTGGTTGTTTAGGCTGAGCGAGGTAACTTAGCTGATGCACGGTATACGAGGGATCATTTCCCGTTGCTTTGAGTGGTATAGATATTAGTAGAGTGTGATAATACTGTGTTTGATTATGTGGCATGATGTGATATGCTTTTGTGATAGAATGTGTTAATGATGATGATAACATGAATATATGATGTTGTTGTTGCTATGTTGATTATGATGCATGCTTGGTGTGCATGCATTCATGAAAGGCCGATGCCTAGTGATGAACGGACTGAGTTCCAATGATGTTGTTGACTCCGGGCTTGTTGAGAGGCTTGGTTCCTTGCGGGGAACTCAGATTCTATGGTGATGAATCTGGGAGTGGTGATCCTGTAGTTGGTCACAAAATGGGTATACCGAGTCGTGTTGAGTCATGCATGGGTGTGTGCATTGCATTTGATATGTTGTTTTGTTGATGTTCATGACTATGTTGATTATGATGATTATGATGAGCTGTGTTGGCATATGTGAAATATATTTATGTTTATATTTCTGTAGTTATATTATTATTTAATAATGTAATTCTCACCCCTTCTGCATGTGTTTATGTTCATCTATGATGAGCAATGTGCAGATAAAGAGGAGTAGCTATTGTTGAGGTTTGAAGAATAAGTGTAGAGTTATTCTACAGAGTCGAGTCAAATGCTCTGGTCATGTGACACCGGGGTTATGGGATTCGATAGATAATTGATTATTATTTACGTTGTTTATGATGACTAACATGTTGAGATGTTTTGTTGAGATAATGTTGAACCATTATTATGAATTGTTATATGATGAATGATAATATTAATGTTGTTGTCCGCTGCGAAGTTTTAATAAAATAAATAATATGTTTTATGTTGTGATGCGATAATTGTTATGTTGTAAGAAATGTAAACTCTTCTACATGTTGTACTCTGATAATCTATTTAAATATGTCGTTTGGGTAGAAGGGTGTTACATTAGTGGTATCAGAGCATGGTCAGTCCAGTCGAGTCATAATGTGATGTTTTCCCTGTTGGTCGATTAGTGTAAATGACACTGTCGATATTTAACGGTTGTAGTTGTGTCGTGCAGAGTATGGCTGGAGAAAATGACCGTGCGATTGCTGAGGCTTTGGCTGCTATGGCGCAGGCTATGCAGGCGCAGCAGAATCCGCCGGTCGACGAGTTTAGGAATTTGGGAAGGTTTCTGAAGAATAACCCTCCTACATTCAAGGGGCGCTATGATCCAGATGGTGCTCAGATTTGGCTGAAGGAAATTGAGAAGATTTTCCGGGTGATGACGTGTACTGAAGCACAGAAGGTGCAGTTTGGTACGCATATGTTATCTGAAGAGGCTGAAAACTGGTGGGATAACACTCGACAGAGGATTGAAGTACCAGGTGCTGAGATGACTTGGGAAAGGTTCAAGACGGCCTTTCTGGAGAAATATTTTCCTGCTGATGTGCGATGTAAGAAGGAGATGGAATTTCTGGGACTGAAGCAGGGTAACATGTCTGTTGCTGATTACGCTTCGAAGTTTGAGGAGCTGGTGCAGTATTGTCCTCATTATAATAATGCTGATGCTGAGGAATCCAAGTGTGTCAAGTTTGAGAACGGGTTGCATCCCGAGATCAAACAAGGCATTGGTTACCAGGAGATTCGTAGGTTTCCTACACTGGTTAACAAGTGCAGGATATTTGATGAAGATAGCAAGGCTAGGACTGCTCACTACAAGAGTCTTAGTGAGAAGAAGAATAAGGATCGTGGTAGTCCTTATGCATCTCCGAATGGTAAAGGTAAGCAGAAAGTGGTAGATGAGAAGAAGCCAAGTGGAGGAGGATCTCCCATAGCTGGTAAATGTTTCAAGTGTGGCGAGCCAGGCCACCGTGCTGATAGCTGTACCAAGAAAGTGCTGAGATGTTTCCGATGCGGTCAGGCTGGTCATAGAGTTACTGAATGTAAGGATGCTGGTCCGACATGTTTTAATTGTGGCGAGAAAGGCCATATCAGTTCGCAGTGCTCGAAACCGAAGAAGGCGGCTACTGCAGCTCATACTACTGGTAGGGTGTTTGCTCTGAGTGGGGCTGAAGCTCCTAAAGAAGATAATCTGATTAAAGGTACTTGCTTGATTAATAATGTTGAATTGCTTGCTATTGTTGACACTGGTGCTACCCATTCGTTTATTTCGTATGAGTGTGCGACCAGGATTGGTGTGATTATGTCGTCCCTAGGCGGAAGTATGGTGATAGATACTCCTGCTAATGGTTCTGTGAAGACTTCTGTTGTCTGTCGAGGTTGTCATTTGACGATCTTTGAGAGAGAGTTCGTGGTTGATTTGGTGTGCTTACCCTTGCACCAAATCGATATTATTCTGGGAATGAATTGGCTAGAATTCTATGGCGTGTTTATCAACTGCTATAGGAAGACGGTGCGATTTCTGAAGTTGGTGAGAATGATGAGGCAAGATTTCTATCTGCTAAGCAGGTGGGGGATTTTGTGAAAGATGAAGCTCAGATATTCGCTTTATTTGCGTCTCTGCAAGCGGATAAGAAAGTGGTGAGTGTAGATTTGCCTGTTGTCTGTGAATTTCAGGATGTGTTTCCGGAGGATGTAAGTGAATTACCTCCAGAACGTGAAGTCGAATTTGCCATTGACTTAGTACCAGGTACGAGTCCAGTGTCGATGTCTCCTTATAGAATGTCGGCAACTGAATTAGTTGAATTGAAGAAGCAACTTGAAGAATTGCTTGAGAAGAAGTTTGTGCGTCCAAGTGTTTCTCCTTGGGGTGCACCAGTATTGTTAGTGAAGAAGAAAGAAGGTACGATGAGGTTGTGTGTCGATTACCGGCAGTTGAATAAGGTGACTATCAAGAATCGGTATCCATTGCCGAGGATTGATGATTTGATGGACCAGTTGGTTGGAGCTCATATTTTCAGTAAGATTGATTTGCGGTCGGGTTATCATCAGATCCGAGTGAAGTCAGATGATATTGCGAAGACTGCTTTCCGTACGAGGTATGGTCATTATGAATACACTGTGATGCCGTTCGGTGTATCTAATGCTCCAGGTGTGTTTATGGAATATATGAATCGTATATTTCATCCGTACCTTGATGATTTTGTTGTGGTGTTCATAGACGATATATTGATATATTCTAAGACGGAAGAAGAGCATGCAGGACATCTGAGAATTGTTTTGCAGGTGTTAAGAGAAAAGAAATTATATGCAAAGTTATCTAAATGTGAGTTCTGGTTGAAGGAAGTGAGTTTCCTTGGCCATGTGATTTCGAGTGGTGGGATTTCTGTTGATCCGGCTAAAGTTGATGCTGTATTACAGTGGGAGACTCCGAAGTCTGCTACTGAGATACGCAGCTTTCTGGGGTTAGCTGGTTATTATCGCAGATTTATTGAGGGCTTCTCTAGGTTGGCATTGCCGTTGACGCAGTTGACTAAGAAGAGTCAAGTGTATGTGTGGGATGCAGCTTGTGAAGCAAGTTTTGTGGAGTTGAAGAGGCGGTTGACCAGTGCTCCAGTGTTGATCTTGCCTAATCCTGGTGAGTCCTTCGTTGTCTATTGTGATGCTTCTTTGATGGGTCTTAGTGGTGTTTTGATGCAGAATGGTAAAGTTGTAGCTTATGCTTCTAGACAGTTGAAAGTTCATGAGAGGAATTATCCTACGCATGATCTAGAACTTGCAGCTGTTGTATTTGTGTTGAAAATGTGGAGGCATTATCTGTATGGTTCCAGATTCGAAGTGTTCAGTGATCACAAGAGTCTGAAGTATCTGTTTGATCAGAAAGAGTTAAATATGAGGCAGAGAAGGTGGTTAGAATTACTGAAGGATTTTGACTTTGAATTGAGTTATCATCCCGGTAAGGCTAATGTAGTTGCAGATGCGCTGAGTAGAAAGTCTCTACATATGTCTATGATGATGGTTCGGGAGCTCGAGTTAATTGAACAGTTCCGTGATATGAGTTTGGGTTGTGAAGTTTCCGCTGATAGTGTAAAGTTGGGTATGCTGAAGTTGACTAGTGGAATTCTGGAAGATATTCAGAATGGTCAGCAAGTTGATGTCGCTCTAGTTGATCATATTACTATGGTTAACCAGGGTAATGGTGGTAATTTTGAGATTGATGAGAATGGCATCCTGCGATTTAAAGGTAGAGTTTGTGTTCCTGAGGTGTCTGAATTGAAAAAGAGTATTCTTGAAGAGGGCCATAGGAGTGGATTGAGTATCCATCCAGGTGCAACTAAAATGTATCAAGATTTGAAGAAGTTGTGTTTGGTGGGCTGGTATGAAAAGAGATGTTGCTAAGTTTGTGTATGCCTGTTTGACTTGTCAGAAGTCAAAGATTGAACATCAGAAACCGGCAGGTATGATGCAACCTTTGAAGATTCCTGAATGGAAGTGGGATAGCATTTCCATGGATTTTGTGACGGGATTGCCGAGGACGGTGAAAGGTAATGATTCTATTTGGGTGATTGTGGATCGATTGACTAAGTCGGCGCATTTCTTGCCGATGAAGATTAATCACTCTTTAGAGAAGTTGGCAGAGTTGTATATTGAGGAGATAGTGAGGCTGCATGGTATTCCATCCAGTATTGTGTCTGATAGAGATCCCAGATTTACTTCTCGATTTTGGGAAAGTTTGCAGAAAGCGTTGGGAACTAAGTTGAGGTTGAGTTCAGCTTATCATCCTCAGACTGATGGTCAGACCGAAAGAACTATCCAATCCTTGGAGGATTTGTTGAGAGCTTGTGTGTTGGAGCAGAGTGGTTCTTAGGATAGTTATTTGCCGTTGGTGGAGTTTACTTATAATAATAGTTTTCATGCTAGTATCGGTATGGCTCCATATGAAACATTGTATGGTAGGAGGTGTAGAACTCCATTGTGTTGGTATGAATCAGGTGAGAGTGTTGTACTCGGACCTGAGATTGTGCAGCAGACGACTGAAAGGGTTAAGATGATTCAGGAGAAAATGAAGATTTCTCAGAGTCGTCAGAAGAGTTATCATGATAACAGGAGAAAGGCACTTGAGTTCCAAGAGGGAGATCATGTGTTCTTGAGAGTTACTCCGACGACAGGTGTGGGTAGAGCTTTAAAGTCTAAAAAGCTTACTCCGAGGTTTGTGGGTCCGTATCAGATTTTGAAGAGGGTTGGGGAAGTGGCGTATCGGATAGCTTTACCGCCGTCGCTTTCTAATCTGCATGATGTGTTTCATGTATCTCAGTTGAGAAAATATATTTCGGATCCTTCGCATGTTGTTCAGTTGGATGATATCCAGGTGAGGGATAATTTGACCGTTGAGGTGTTGCCAATTCGGATAGATGACCGAGAAGAGAAGACCCTGAGAGGTAAGAAGATTGCTCTAGTGAAAGTTGTTTGGGGAGGTCCAGCTGGTGAGAGCTTGACTTGGGAGCGTGAAGATCAGATGAAGGAGTCGTATCCGGCTCTATTTGCTTGAGGTATGTTTTCGAGGACGAAAACTCTTTTAGTGGGGGAGAGTTGTAACACCCCGATTAAAATAAGAGAATTATTTAATTGAGTTAATATTATTTTATTAATTTAATTAAATAAAGTTGAATTATTGGATTATTTTTATTATTACTATAGATGTTATTTATTTTAATAATAATTAAATAAATAAATGGAATATGAAGAGTGGAAGGGTAAAAGTGGAAATTGGATAAAAGAGGCCAAAGTGAGGACTCAGGTTGTTTTCACGTGTTTTGCCTCAGAGTCAGAGAAAGGGGGGAGAAACGCTGAAGAGAAAGAGAAGGAAGAGGAAAAGGCCAAAGATTACTCAGAGCTTCCTTCAATCCAAAGAGGTAAGGGGTCTGAACCTTATTAAACAATAATATGCTGAAAATGGTGAAATATTGGATGAACGAAATTGGGATTTTAATCGAAGGAATTCGTAGAAATTATATGCAATGATGTTAGGATTTGTGAAATCGAATAGGGGACTATTTGTATTAGATGATATGAGTGATTTTGTGTGAAATTTGGACTGTGGAAGGATGAATTTGGATAGATCCCGTAGCAGAAAAAGCCATTGCAGATCTGGAAATCTGGTTTCTGGTCATACGCGTATGGCACTAGGCAATACGCGTATGAGATTGCTGGTACGCGTATGGCACTAGGCAATACGCGTATGGATGAGGAAGATGATGTTTTGAACGTGGTTTGGTCTCTGTTGGTACGCGTATGGGAATGTGATACGCGTAGCATACGCGTATGGACATGGGCAATACGCGTATGGATTTGGTTAGGCGTGGGTAATACGCGTACGGGCATAGGCAATACGCGTATGGGCAGACTTGTGGTCTTTCCTGGGCTGTTGTTGTGCAGTTTTTGGTTGTTTAGGCTGAGCGAGGTAACTTAGCTGATGCACGGTATACGAGGGATCATTTCCCGTTGCTTTGAGTGGTATAGATATTAGTAGAGTGTGATAATACTGTGTTTGATTATGTGGCATGATGTGATATGCTTTTGTGATAGAATGTGTTAATGATGATGATAACATGAATATATGATGCTGTTGTTGCTATGTTGATTATGATGCATGCTTGGTGTGCATGCATTCATGAAAGGCCGATGCCTAGTGATGAACGGACTGAGTTCCAATGATGTTGTTGACTCCGGGCTTGTTGAGAGGCTTGGTTCCTTGCGGGGAACTCAGATTCTATGGTGATGAATCTGGGAGTGGTGATCCTGTAGTTGGTCACAAAATGGGTATACCGAGTCGTGTTGAGTCATGCATGGGTGTGTGCATTGCATTTGATATGTTGTTTTGTTGATGTTCATGACTATGTTGATTATGATGATTATGATGAGCTGTGTTGGCATATGTGAAATATATTTATGTTTATATTTCTGTAGTTATATTATTATTTAATAATGTAATTCTCACCCCTTCTGCATGTGTTTATGTTCATCTATGATGAGCAATGTGCAGATAAAGAGGAGTAGCTATTGTTGAGGTTTGAAGAATAAGTGTAGAGTTATTCTACAGAGTCGAGTCAAATGCTCTGGTCATGTGACACCGGGGTTATGGGATTCGATAGATAATTGATTATTATTTACGTTGTTTATGATGACTAACATGTTGAGATGTTTTGTTGAGATAATGTTGAACCATTATTATGAATTGTTATATGATGAATGATAATATTAATGTTGTTGTCCGCTGCGAAGTTTTAATAAAATAAATAATATGTTTTATGTTGTGATGCGATAATTGTTATGTTGTAAGAAATGTAAACTCTTCTACATGTTGTACTCTGATAATCTATTTAAATATGTCGTTTGGGTAGAAGGGTGTTACAGTTTGTATCTGATCTGGTTTTGTATCTGATGACATCATCAGATTTCTTCCTTCTTTCTTTAGAACCCTGCACACTTAGAAACTTTTCGTTAGGGTGCCATTTTTGGTTTCATCCTTTGTTATCATCAAAATCAAGGAATCTGTTGTAGAACAATTTTTGTTCTTACAATCTCCCCCTTTTTGATGATGACAAAACAACCTTAATTAGCAGATGAAACATGAAAAATATTAGATCAGATAGACAGAAGCTCCCCCTGAGATAGTGCTAGGGAGTTCAGAAGTTCTTACCAGAGTTTCTTAAGTAAAGAGGTTTCTTGATATCCTCTGCAATTTCTTAAGTCCAGGTTAGATAAATTTATTTTTAAGAAAAATATGTTGCAGAATGCTTAAGGTATTAGACAATATTTTCATCAGAGCTATTAATGACTTCTCCCCCTTTTTGTCAGAATCAAAAAGACATAGTAAAAAAAAAAATAATGGAAGAGAAAAACATTGTATTAAAATAGAAGCACAAAGGCAACAAGAAATAAGAAAACATCAGATCCAGAGAAGGCAAAGAAAAAAAAGAAACAACAGGCAAGCAAAATAATTAAAATCCTAAGTGCCTAGGGGTTCGGAGGCGGAGGCATTCTCTGAAGCAGCATTGCAAGCATGTTCTGGATGTTGTCGTTGACAGTATCTTGCTTGTCCATTCTGGCCCGGAGTTCATTCTGATCTTGCTTAAGTTCTTTCAGAGTCTGAAGAACCATAGGGATCACAGAAGAGGACTCCCCCAGAGTCAGAGCCTGCTGAGCTTCAGCTTCAGCAGCAGCTTGTGCTTCTGCATCCGCCAGAGCCTTAGCTTCAGCTTCCTTTTCCCTTAGGATTTCAGCTTGACGAGCTTTTTCTTCTTCTTCTAGTCTTCTTGCTTCTTCTTCAGCTTCCTTGGCCAATCTCTCTTCCTCCAGCCTTCTGGCTTCAGCTTCTCTGGCAAGTCTCTCCTGGAGTCTTACCTCAGCATCTTTGATGTAGCCATTTCTGACTTGTTCAGATATGCTCTTCAGTCTAAAAGACTCAGAGGTCATCCAGCCAATGACTCTGTTCCAGTGTGTCCTTACAGATTTAGGATCATCACTGATTTCAGAGTTAGTGGTCAGAGACTTGACCTTTTGTACTGAAGCTTCTGCTACCTGCATGATGGCTTCCTCAAGGGTAGGTGTAGAAAGTTCAGGTTCATGTTCAGGTTCAGAGGTATGAGGTGGAGAGTTTGGAGGGCTGAGATTTAATGTGTGAGGTTCAGATTCTGATTCAGGTTGGGGTTCAGATTCTGCTTCTAGTTGAGGTTCAGATGTTTGGGGTGAAGCGTAAATAGGGTTTAAATCTAAGGGTTCAGTTTCAGCTTCAGGTGCAGCGGAGATGTTTGGTGGGGTGATATCAGAGGTGTGGGGTTCAGAGGGTTGAGTTTCAGAAGGTATGGTGGTTGTTTGTTGTGGTGGAGGTGAAGTTGCTTCAGATTGTGTTTGTGTTTGTTGTTGTGAAGCAAGTTTATGAGCATAAATTGTGGCTATGGTTGGGGAATCAGGGTCAGGATATTCTGGGTCAGAAGAGATGGAAACATATGGGGGTGATTCTGGTTCTGAGGATGATGAAGAGGAAGTGCTTTGGTAGGTTTGTTTAGGTTCAGAGGGAGGTATGAATGTACGGGCTACATTTAGAACTGGTGAAGGTTGGGAGGTTCTGGTGGTTGAAGGTGGGATTTCAGAGGTAGTAAAAATAGGTTGTGAAGAGAGAGGGTTAGAAGAAGCCATCAGAGGATTAGTGGTAACAGAAGGAACAAACGTACCAGTAGATATATTCAGAGGAGCTGAAGATCTGCTTCCAGAAGCTTCTTCAATTCTTGCCTTCTTTGCCGGAGGTGCTATCTTCTTCTCAGAGAGACCTCTCTTGTATCTGACGAAGTCTTCTTCTGAATCCAGACAGTCGTCGAGGCTGAAGTCAGAGATGTCAACACCATCATCCAGCAGACGCTGAAGATAGATAGCAACAACATCTCTGGGTTCATTTTTGAAGAACCTGGCAAGGCCATGAGGCATCTTCCTCTGATCTTTCAAACAATCCCAGGATGTATCCAGAGTGGGTCTGACATGAATCTTCTTAATTATCCCCATACTCTTGAGATTTCTGGCATTCAGAGGCTTCCCAACATCTATTGCCAGATCTAGCATCAGCTTGGCCTTCTCCAGATGATCCACCAGCCCATTCTCAATGAAGACATCAAATAACAATCTTCCCAGAGGGATGTAGGATCTGGGCTTCATGTTGTTTCTGGTTTCTCTGACAGAATCTCTCAGATATCTGAATAGGAGAGCAGGGAGGCAGATCTTCACACCCTTCTGAATGCAGTACAGAATGCATTTCTGGTCTGCATTGATGTAGTCAGAGGAGTTAGAGGCTGGACGGTGGTGAATAGTTCCCAGAATAATCTTCAGCCACACTCTGAGGTTCTGATGCAGCTCCTTGTTCTTTGAAGGATTTCCTTCAGTGTTGGGTTTGAAGATTATTGGGTTGATTACATCAGTAATGCGCTTTGACCTAGGAGGGATGTTGTAAATCCTTTTTCCTCCACTTCTTTCCATGTTCAACAGGGAGGCAATTGACCTTTCAGTAATAACAATCTTCACCCCCAGAACATAGGATACGATGAAGTGGTCATCTGCATCTGCAAACCTCCAGAACTCCTTGATGAGAAGAGGGTAAACAGGACCATAAAGCCTTTGGAAATAGTTTTCCCATCCTTGTTTACGAAGCTCTTCAGTAAGATCAACGCCATTTCTCTTCAAGTTGTCGAAATCAACTAGTGATTCACACAACACGCCCAATCCTTCAAAAGGGGTTGAAAGGTTAATATGGCGTTCACGGTCAAGAACATGGGGTTCTTTGTAAACAGGGGTTATGGTGACGCCTGTAACCGTTGGTGTTGGAATGCTTGAGGTTTGAGCAGTAGAACTTGATTCCATTTCTTGAGAGAAGTTAAAGACTTGTTGTTGTTGAGCGTCCATGGTGAAGGAGAAGATGAAGATTGATGAAGATGAAGAACTTGCAGAGAATGCTTCAGAGAGGGTTTAGGGTTTTAGAGTGAGTGAGAGTGATAAGTGTGTGAAAAGTGAGAAAAGTGTTTATATACTCTAAGTGAAACACATGCAAAACGACACATAAAATTGCGTTAGCACAACGCTCAAGTAAGCACGCTTGGGGGGAAAAATGATTACAGCTAATTAATGAATGTCTAATCCCACAGTACGCACACTGCTCGAGGAGAACTCAAACGTCTGCCTTTTGAATTTCTTTTGACAGCTGTCTAGAAGTTCTAAGGTTAGACGCTCAGAGCTCCACGTGTTGATGTATCTGATCTTCAGGAATACCAAGGGTTTGTTCCTGGAGATTTCTAACTCAGATATCTTCTTAACTGGTAGAAGTATCAGAGTCAGAGGCAGAAGTGTATTTGTTTTTATCAGAGTCTCATTTTACATTTTCAGAGCCATGCTTCACTCAGGGCAATTTTTAATGTTCAGATGTTCTAAGATAAAAAGAAATCTATCTTCAGCTAGAGGCTTAGTAAAGATATCTGCCCATTGATGTTCAGTATCAATGAACTTCAATGTTACTATCCCTTTCTGAACATAGTCTCTGATAAAATGATGTTTTATTTCAATGTGTTTGGCTCTGGAATGTAGAATGGGATTCTTACTTAAACAAATAGCAGCAGTATTATCACAAAAGATAGGAATGTTACTTTCAAAGATTTGCAGATCTTCTAACTGATGCTTCATCCAGAGCATCTGAGTTGTGCACAGTGACGCTGAGATATATTCTGCTTCTGCAGTTGATAGAGCAATTGTTGATTGTCTTTTGCTAGCCCAGGATATCAGATTGTTTCCCAGAAGCTGGCAATTTCCAGAAGTGCTTTTTCGTTCTATTCTATCTCCTGCATAATCTGCATCACAGTAACCCGAGAGTCTATACTCTGATGTTTTCTCATACATCAGGCCCAGGTTAGGAGTTCCTTTCAGATACTTAAGAATTCTCTTAACTGCTGTTAAATGAGATTCTCTAGGATCTGATTGGAATCTGGCACAAAGACAGACACTAAAGAGAATATCAGGACGAGTAGCAGTCAGATAGAGAAGAGAGCCTATCATACCTCGATAGAGCTTCTGACAAACCTTGTTGCTTACCTCTTCCTTTTCAAGAATGCAAGTTGGGTGCATGGGAGTTTTTGCAGAGTTACATTCAGTCATGTCAAACTTCTTCAGAACGTCCTTAATATATTTATTTTGATGGACGTATGTGACTTCTGGAGTTTGATTAATTTGAATTCCCAGAAAGAACTTTAGTTCTTGCATTAAACTCATCTCAAATTCTGACTGCATTAACTTAGAAAATTCTTGGCAAATAGAGATATTAGCAGAACCAAAAATAATATCATCAACATAAATCTGGCATATCATGAGATCATTATTAAGGTTTTTACAGAAGAGTGTAGAATCAACTTTCCCTCTGATAAAATTTTGTTCCAGAAGAAAATTGCTTAATCGTTCATACCAAGCTCTGGGAGCTTGTTTGAGTCCATATAATGATTTCTTAAGTTTAAAAACATGTTCTGGAAAATTTGAATTTTCAAAGCCTGGAGGTTGATTGACATACACTTCTTCTGAAATATAACCATTAAGAAATGCACTCTTGACATCCATTTGATATAATTTGATAGAGTGATTAATAACAAAAGATACAAGAAGACGAATAGATTCTAACCTCGCGACTGGAGCAAAGGTTTCATTATAGTCAATACCTTCTTGTTGACTGTAACCTTGAGCTACCAGTCGAGCCTTGTTTCTGACAACTTCTCCTTTCTCGTTCAGCTTGTTTCTGAAAACCCATCTGGTTCCAATGACATGAGTGCCTCTGGGTTTAGGAACGAGATCCCAGACATCATTCTTTGAGAATTGATCCAATTCTTCTTGCATAGCTGCCACCTAGTCGTTATCCTGAAGTGCTTCATCACAAGACGTAGGCTCAATCAGAGACACTAGTCCCAGAGTAGTATCTTCAGAAGTCCTGAAGGTAGATCTGGTTCTGACAGGTTCGTCCTTGTTTCCCAGAATCAAATCTTCAGATACATTGATACGACTTTTGACTTTCTTTGGGATTTCTGGAGATTTAATTTCTTCAGAGTTCTGAGTGACAGTTGCTTCTGGAATTTTATCAGATTCTACAAGAGTGATTTCCAAATCTGCAAACTTTTCAACTAGCTTTGACTTTTCAGGGTCAAGCTTATCATCAAATCTGACATGAATTGATTCTTCCACAATTTTGGTTTCTATGTTGTATACTCTGTAGCCTTTAGAGCGTTCTGAGTATCCTAACATAATACCTTTCTGTGCTTTGGAATCAAACTTGTTCAGATGTTCTTTAGTATTTAATATAAAGCAAGAACATCCAAAAGGATGAAAATATGAAATGTTTGGTTTTCTTCCTTTACACAGTTCATAGGGAGTCTTTTCTAGAATAGGTCTTATAGAGATTCTATTCTGAATGTAACACGCTGTATTTACAGCTTCTGCCCAAAAGTGCTTTGCTACATTAGTTTCATTGATCATGGTTCTGGCCATCTCTTGGAGTGTCCTATTCTTCCTCTCTACAACTCCATTTTGTTGTGGAGTTCTAGGGCAGGAGAAATCATGGGATATTCCATTAGAATCAAATAATTCTTCAAAATCTTTATTTTCAAATTCTCCACCATGATCACTTCTGACTCTAATAATTTTAGAGTCAAATTCTTTTTGCACTTTGGAACAGAAACTGGTGAATACAGAGTGAGACTCACTCTTGTGCTTTAGGAATTTTACCCATGTTCAGCGACTGTAATCATCAACAATGACTAGTCTATACTTCTTTCCATTAACTGATGCTGTTTTCACAGGACCAAATAAGTCAATGTGAAGAAGTTCCAGAGGCTTAGAGGTAGAAACAACATTTTTCTTTTTAAAAGATGTTTTTGAAAATTTTCCTTTCTGACAAGCTTCACACAGAGCATCTGAAGAAAACTTCAGTTTAGGTAGGCCTCTGACTAACTCGAGTTTAGTTAGCTGAGAAAGTTTCCTCATGCTAATGTGGCCCAAGCGTTTATGCCATACCCATTGCTCTTCGTGAACTGACATTAGACATTTAACATTTTGATCTTTTAAATCAGAAAGATTTATTTTGTAAATGTTGTTTTTCCTCTTGCCTGTGAAAAGGACAGAGCCATCGTTCTGATTAATGGCTTTACATGTTTTTTGATTGAAGATTACATCATAACCGTTATCACTTAATTGACTT
Organism: Lathyrus oleraceus; assembly: GCF_024323335.1. Taxonomy (NCBI): domain Eukaryota; kingdom Viridiplantae; phylum Streptophyta; class Magnoliopsida; order Fabales; family Fabaceae; genus Lathyrus; species Lathyrus oleraceus. Next base: position 305,698,256 of record NC_066584.1, read on the forward strand.
ATGGATAACAAGTTATGCATTAATCCTTCCACATAAAGAACATCAGATATAGAGGGAAGAGTACCATTACCAATAGTTCCGGAGCCTCTGATCCTTCCTTTCTGATCTCCTCCGAAGCCTACAAATCCAGCATCTTTAAGTTCCAGACTTTGGAACATAGACTTTCTTCCCGTCATGTGTCGCGAGCATCCAGAGTCCAGGTACCATGACTGGTGTCTGAACTTTGCTGCATAGGATATCTGCAACATACACAATCTTATCTTTTGGTACCCAGAATCTCTTGGGTCCTTTCAGATTAGTTTTCCCAGAGTTTCTTATAACTTTGGGTTTTCTAGCATTTTTAAATTTTTGTTTTTGTGTGTGTGTGTAATGATATGAAAAGGGAGACTTAAGTTGGTTACTGGTAGAAGTTTTATCTTCCTTAGAATCATACCCAATTCCCTTTTTATTGTTCTGACTAACTCCATAAATCATGGATGCCATAATACTCCTATCTATCCCATTTTTCAGAAATTCTTGAAAGGCTTCTTCATATTGATAAATTATTTTATTTGAAGTTTGTGGTGCTTGAGATAATGCTTCTTCTAATTCTGAGCTTTTTGTTTTTGCTTCATCTCTTTCTAACATTAAAGATTTGATTGTATCTTCTCGTGATAAAATTGTTATCTCAAGCTCTCTACATTCTTCAAATTTTGCTTTAAGACAGCCTTTGATGTTTTTAAACTTTTGTTTTAATTTCTGATATGAGCTTAGAGTTTCTGACAAGCATGATTCTAAATCAGAACGAGAAAGTTCAGAAAATACCTCTTCAGATTCTTCATCTGAGCTGCTGGATGTGGTAGCCATAAGTGCTACGTTGGCCTGTTCATCAGAGTCAGATTCTGATGATCCAGATTCACTATCATCCCAGGTGGCCATTAATCCTTTCTTTGTTCTGAAGGTATTTTTCTTGAAGCTTTCTTTTCTAGAGTTGTCTTTCTTCAGCTTGGGGCATTCATTTCTGTAATGACCTGTTTCTTTACATTCATAACAGGTAATATCTTTGTTAGCTTTACCTTTTGAAGTTGACTCTGATCGATCCCCTCTGGGTCTTGGTCTTCTGAAGTTGTTGTTCCTCTTTTTCCAGAGTTGCTTGACTCTTCTGGTTAGTAGGGACAACTCTTCTTCATCATTAGAGTCTTCTGGTTCAGAATCGTCAGTATCTTCAGTTTCTGCCTGGAGAGCTTTGGTTCTGTCAGGTTTCCGTCTTTCAGATCGGGACTTTAGCGCTACGGACTTGTTCTTTTTCTGAGGCTTATCCTCCTCTAGTTCTATCTCATGGCTTCTGAGAGAACTAACAAGTTCTTCAAGGCTGATATTGTTCAGATCCTTTGACAGCTTTAGAGCAGTAACCATAGGTCTCCATTTCTTTGGCAGACTTCTGACTATCTTCTTAACATGATCTGCAGTCGTGTATCCTTTGTCTAGCACTTTAAGACCTGCAATAAGAGTTTGAAATCTAGAAAACATAGCCTCTATAGCTTCGTCATCTTCCATTTTGAAGGCTTCATATTTCTGGACAAGCGCCAGAGCCTTCGTCTCCTTGACTTGGGAGTTTCCTTCATGGGTCATCTTCAGAGAGTCAAGTATATCTTTGGCTGTCTCTCTGTTGGTGATTTTTTCATATTCGTTGTATGATATAGCATTTAGAAGTATTGTTCTGGCCTTGTGATGATTTTTGAAGATACGTTTCTGATCTTCTGACATCTTGTTTCTGGGAACTTCAGCTCCATTTTCTAAGACTGGAGGTGTATATCCATCTGTGACTATGTCCCAGAGGTCAGCATCATAACCCAGAAAGAAACTTTCGATTCTATCTTTCCAGTAATCAAATTTCTCTCCATCAAAAACAGGAGGCTTAGCATTGTAAGAATCTCTTTCATTTGAGTGGGCCATTGTTTTTCTCGTACTGGATCTCTCTACACGGTTAAGTGTTTGATTAGAAAATCAATAACAGAGCCGGAGCTCTGATACCAATTGAAGGTGAGAAAAACAAGAAAGGGGGGGTTTGAATTGTTTGGAAAAATAAGCGCTTTTCAAAATGAAAACCACACAATGATTTTATACTGGTTTGCTTATAACACAAAGCTACTCCAGTCCACCCGGCCAAGGTGATTTCGCCTTCAACAAGGACTTAATCCACTAATCTTGAAAGATTACAAACCACGTCTAAGATAAAAATCTCTTAGCCCTCTCAAGTATACAGACTACACAGAGTCACTTGAGGAAATAAACAAACAATAGATAAAAGATTTATGTAATCTAGAGTGCTTCTAAGATAAGCAAGTATTACAATAGTATGAACAAAGTGATTCACGTTATAAGCAAAAGCTTCGTGAAGATTTAGAGAGCAAGAAGGTTTTCTTGTGTTGATGTTTCAGTATGATTTTTCCTTGTATGTGTAGTAGTTACTGAATGTTGATTTGCAATCCTTTATATAGATCAATGAGGTAGTAGTTGAAACTGATGAGTAATAAGATGAATTTACGCCATAACATAAACAGCTTCTGCAGGATAACTTTTTCTCCTTGAAATGACTACTTACCACAAGTAGTATCTTCTTTATTGAAATTGGAGATTAACGTCTCTTTCTTAATTAGGAAAACCATTTGCAAATCTTTACTTGACTTTAACGTTACTCTTTCATGATTAGCAATTCCATGCTCAGAGTATTTGTGTTTCTGGAGAGTCTTGGAATCTTGCTTCTGATGTTGAGTTCAGATAGTTTCTTCAGATAGCGCTGATAACTTCTGGAATCTAGAGATAGTATTGTTCAGAGTCAGAACTTCTAGAGCTTACTTCTTGTTCAGATGCATCTGATACTTGTTGTTTTACTCAGAGTTAGACTTTCTTGAACTTGTTTTCACTTCAGATGCTCTTGATCATTTGATAGTTTGTATCTGATCTGGTTTTGTATCTGATGACATCATCAGATTTCTTCCTTCTTTCTTTAGAACCCTGCACACTTAGAAACTTTTCGTTAGGGTGCCATTTTTGGTTTCATCCTTTGTTATCATCAAAATCAAGGAATCTGTTGTAGAACAATTTTTGTTCTTACACATAAAAATTCTTCACATTTTACGAGGGCCGATGCTTTTAAAAAACACTTGAAGGAGAAAGTCACAATTGATAATCAAAATGAATTAGAGAAGTACTTAAGTAACCTTTTTTGTGGGGATGCTGAAAATTTTAACATTCTAAATCAATAGAAAGAGAATTGCATTTGTTATCATATATTAGCAACATTTGTTTGGTATGTCTTGACAACACCTGTATCCAACATAACTTTAGAAAATTCATTTAGTACGAGGGAGGATTTTAGACATGTATAAGAACTATTTGAGTCCATAAATGGTCGAGGCACTTATTTGTAAAAAAATTGAAGGTGGATGCCTCTGCCGACTTGGAGAGGGAGACACTTTAATATAGTGACATGTAGGGACCTTATCAAGGAACTTAAACTTCAACATCTTTAGGAATTAAAAAATTGCCCTCTTTATGTGATAAGGGTTTTAACAACATCAACTTTATATATGATCATCTTGACATGCCTGAGGAATTAAAAATGGCGATAAACATGGGCACAAAACAAATTTTACATATGGTTGAGACCTAAATGTTGAGGAAGGCTCTTATAGGGAGAGCTATGTTTGAGGACTATGAACAGGTGGAGAATAGTGAAAAAAAATGTAAAATCAAATATAGGGAGGATGAAAGAAAACTTTAATCGTAATAAGATTTTTGTAGATTCAGCGAATGAGAGGCTCCATTCCTTGGAGACTGAGCTAAAAAAATATTAGTGATCTATGGTGAAACTTGAGGCAAAAAGGTAACAGAAAAATAAGATGTGTCAAAAGTTGAGCGAGGAGTTGATGCAAGCAGAGGAATATATATGATTTCTAAAGAAGGTGATCAATGTTGATGATGATATCGTGGTTTATGTTCCGTTTATGAACCATAATTGAATACAGTAGATGAACTATTAATCTTGAACCAACAACATTGATCTCTAATACAATGAAGCGAGTTTGATCTGCAAGGTTAGCACTCCAACGCTCAAGTCAGTATAAGATTCAAGGTGAGAGTAGTGAAAAATGAAGATCAGAGAATGTACATTGCCTTTCGCGTGAGGTGACTTATATACCTTGGGTTAAGTTGGGTGGATTTAAGATGAGTTTGGCCTTTATCCATTTGGGCCTCTGGCTGGCCCACGATAGTTACCTCTAAGGCTTTGTAAGACACTAAGGGAGTCGGGGAAGCCTTAGGTGATTTTGGCCGACCTCTAGGATGTTGTTTGGTGGGATCTGGAACGTAAATTCTTCTAATCAATTAAAAAGTAGTCGGGGACATAAATATTATATAATTTATTATCACCAAAGCATTTTGTTGTCCGCTCCCAGCACATCATCATAGGTATGCATGTCAAGGAATGATTCTCCTACCTAGGGTACTTGAGTACCTCCAGTGCTTCGAGCTACTAAATGGGAAAACACTACAACATTTTTGACTTTAGGCAACAGAATAATAGACAACGACTTAAAAACCGTTGCTTAAAGTATTAATAGGCTGCAGATTTAACGCGTTGTCAAAATTCTGGAATTTTGATAAAAAACTGTGGTATATACATTTTAGGCTACACTCTTAAATCGTGGGCGTAAAATAACCGTCCTTTATTCACTTAAAGTTACAGTTTTGAAGGTGTGGCCATTTGATCTTTAAAAAACAACGTTTACAAAACGCAACCTAATTCTATAGACTACCGTTTTTAAGTTTTTTCCTTTAAATGTGAATTTATGGGGTTCGAAACCTCCGTAAACTACACATATATGTTTTGCTCTACCACTGCTTTTTCTTTCAAAGCATATCATCTTAAATATTTATACATAATTATTTGTATAAATATTTTAATTATTTAGTTACCTTTATAGTAACTCGTTTAATATGAATCGCACAATTTAAAAAGTATGGTCTTGAAAAAATGTTTATTAACTTGATAGTTTATTATTTAATTGAGATAGTTAGTGTATTATGTATGTAATTATGATTCTTTTGTGCATACTCTGAATTTTTTTAATGCAGGTGGAGATGCTTAAAATTGAACTTGAAACATAAAACAGGGAAATGGAAAACTCAGGTAGATGAGTTACAACAAAAGATTCATGTAAATTGTACATTTGGCTAGATTGTTCAATTCTGTTTTAAAATGAATCTCAAGTTTGCCTCTTCATGACTAGTTTTTATTCTTGTTTATAATGTACTACTGTTGCAAGAGGATTATTTTACCTGCAGTTATTCTGTTTGAGATGGAACTTAATTTACTCTTTGAAAAATACATTAGCTTAGTTATATTTCATTTTCTTTCTTTGAAAAATACTTTGGAGTATTAGTTTAAAGATTAAAATGATGGTTTATTCATATCTTATTTAGTTTTTTTTCTTTCCAAAACTTGCAGCTATATGCTCGTAGACACTTTTTATTTCATCTCTTTAGTATTGAAGGATATAATGATCGTGTGACAGCAGTGGTCCACTGTGAGTCTCAAGTATGATTATTTCCTTCCCTGCTTTGTTTTTTATTAATGATATTTATATTTACTCGCAGAAAGACGGACATGGAAAAATCTGTTACAATTCTCTATATTATGACATGATCATCTTCTAATATTTGGTTGGTCTCTCAATGATTATGTTTATCTTCTCTTTACCTTTTATGGTTATGTGGTGATTTCTAAGGACATGGAGAAACTATATTTTAATAGCATGAGATGGAGTTTGATAAAGATCGAAAAAAGATTGACAATCTAGATAAGGCTTTTGTTATTACCGCTGAGAGACGATTATTATAATATAATTGAAAGATTTATATACTTTGATTAAAGGTTGTACCTGGAATTTGACAGTTCATGATTATAAAATTCTATAATTTGTCTTACATTATGCTTATAATTTTTCATATATTTAGACAAAAGTTCTTTGTAAGAGTACAACTGAATGTGAATTATTATTAATTGAAGTTGATTCAAAATTATACACTCTTCACTCCTTATGTATTTTACCAATATATAATTTTAGATAATCCTTAAGATTAATGTACCCAATTTTTTCAATGTTATCATACAAAATGGCTAAAAATGAGACTTTTCATAAATGTGTGGGAGAGTATGGTCTCTCCATTGTAAGTTAATTTAAGAAAAAGATTACTTCTGTTGCCCATGGTTTACAACTGTAGCCCAAAATAAACTATTAAAACAGTAGCTTACATCTAAGGGGACATTGTTATACTGTAGGGAAAAATAAACCGCGGCCAAAGCAAATTTTATTAACCGTAGGCAATAGACATATTTCAGGCGACGCTTCTGAATTTCTGTGGGGTAAAGTTAAAAAACCATACCCTTTTAGAATAGGCAACAACCGTTTACTCCACGCTTGAAAAACCGTCCCTTAAAGGTTTAGACTACGGTTTTCATAGTTTAGGCTGCGAATTTTCGTTGTTGCATAAACTCATTTTTATTGTAGTGAAATGTATTCACAACCCTTAGATTTGTACCCCGACTTTGGTCTAGATCGTTGATTGACCGTTGGTCTTCAACTGGTTCTTTTATAAAAATGGCCTTTATTCTTATAATTTCTTTTCTCTATTATATAAATGCTCCTGCATGCCATTAGGAATTTGATAGGTATACAAATGAAGCAAAATATTTTGCATAAGCAATCCTTGAAATAAAAAGAAATATATATTCTAAACTAGTAATCAAAGCAATAAAATAGAAAAGTATTATTATAACATTTATCATTTAAACACGCCTGGGGTCCACGATACACAATTGACGACATTGCGATTATGATGATTTTTAAACTACCACAGTCATTATACATTTTTTAGTGTCATTTCATGTTTTTAACTCGATTTCAACATATTTTAGTGTCATTTCGTGTACTTTTATTGCTTTAGGTTGGTTTTGTACTTAGTTTTTCAAGTACTAATCAATGAGCAATGACTACAAAGAAAAATGGAGAAAAACGGCAAAAGCGACACAAAAATACTACTTTATGACTTTCATGACAGGTAGATCAGGGCAGTTACACCTGTCATGCCTCCTCAACAGCTAACTGTCAATCATTCAAAAGAAAAAAAAACAAGTGTGTGTTTGATGACCATGACGGGAAGACAATCAACCTTGCTGTCACTCGTCATGGACCCACGATCAGGTTTCTCACTTAAAGCGTCATGACGGGATGATTTGCACGATTCAAGATTTCTAGCAATTGTTGCCTCCACGATTTAAGGATGATTTGCATGGTTTCTGGATGTTTTGCACCACTTTTTAAGGGAAAATTCACTTATGAAAAGCACTGTAAAGACTTGAAACAATCATCCATGCTTACTTGAGCATTAAATTCACTTGTTTTAGAGCATAATAAATTCCACATTGGGGTTTTTATGCAAGTTTGATTTTCTGCAATTTTAGAATTTTGCAATGTTGGAGTATTATTGTTGTTGTATTTTACTTTCCGCATTGCTATTTCATTATTGTATTGTCGTATAAGAACAAAGTCTCCTTTATGAGCAATTATTTTATGCGAGATTCAAAATTTATACAATTGCGAGGTTCATTTACTTTGTTGTTTTTTTATTATGTCTTCAACAAAAGTATTCTATTTAAATGTTTATTTCACCATGTTTGATTAGTCTGATTCCGAAACACGAGGACCGTCATACAGACGAAACTCGTATAACTTACATGCTTATTTAACTGTAACGAGAATACATTTTATGTTCTAAAAACTTTGTTTTTAATTTAAAACTTTATTACGAAAGTAGAAACACCAAAAATTGTTTACGCGTTGAAAGAGCGAAAACAATATTGGACTTAGAAAATCCAGATTTTTAATTATCAAATCGCAAAAATTCTCCAATTTTAATTAAGGATTTTAAAATTGTAGTTATGCACTACAAAAGTGTGCGATTACGGGTTTAAAATCCGATAAGGGACCGGCGAAAGTGGATGGTATCTCTCATTTAGTTTTTTTCTACAAAAATAATTTTCTCGTTATGATTAAATATTTTAAATTGTATGAGTAACATAGGTAGACGGAAATCAACGTTTTGGTATCTCGTTATTAATATTGATTTAAATCTATTATTTTCAATTTTTGCATAAAATCAACTATTTATTTGAGTAACCTTAGCTAAACATAGGAATGATAGATAACGGTAATTGTAATTTGTCATAGTGAATTCAATAATTTTTTATACTACATTGATATATCTGTATACTTGCGGCCTATCAATCATTCATCACTTTAATTATGAATGTCTAGTTTGGTTTTAATATATTACCTTGATTATGAATGATTGATATGCCACAAATATAAGACTATATCAATGTAGTATAAAATGTCAATTGCCACACCATTGAGGCAATGCATGTGAATACAAACTTTAGAAATTATATTAGTTGACGACAATTGATACAGATGTCAAAAGTCAATCACGGTGCAATTGCTTCAATTAGTAAATAGTAAAATTGATATTTATAAAATGTTACAATATTTTATTTATTTGTCTCTTAGAATGAATAATTAATTTATAATGATAGTGTTGTGTGAATAAGTTAATAAATAGATTGTAGTGGTCAAAGTAGATTCAATTTGTTCTAAAAACTATTCATAGAACATTAGTTAATTTATTTGTCTCTTAGAATGAATAATTAATTTATAATGGTAGTGTTGTGTGAATAAGTTAATAAATAGATTGTATTTGCATAAATGAGCAAAATGAGACAAGTAATAAGTTATTAAATGAAAATATAAGAGTTTTTAAAATTTGAGTTGGGAGAGAGATTGTTTTAGCAAGGAGAGAAGTTGGTAGAAAATAAATAAAAGGACATGAAGTTGTACACCATGTTAGAGAAAATATACTATTAAGTTGATGTGCTTAGAAATACATAGATGGGTTAAAAGAAGGTTTGAGAAAATAAGTAGTGAGGGCATGATAAAGAATGTGGAAGCAAGTATAAGTTGTAATTGGTCTGTTCCAAGTCTCCTTGCATTGTGTTGTTAGCTTCCTGCTGCATAACAAAACATAGGAGACATTACATGCTGCTGCTGCATAACAAAACATAGGAGACATTACATGCTGCTGCATAAGAATTATACCATATAACATGTGAGAGAAGATAATATTAAGTTAATTTGAGGTGGTTAGAAATACAGGAATCATAGTTTAAACTGTGAAAGGCATAATATCCAAGCAACATTATGGTAATCCTGAATGATAATGTAACCTTAAAGGCTAGTTGATGATTGATTGATGAAGCAGTAACGCAACAAGGGTTCAAAATGGTGTACTGCTTTAAGCCCCACATCGGGAAGCAAACGAAGAAGCAGAGGAAATGTGTAATATAAAAACCAGAGCCAGCTGAGGGAATAAACATACCTTTCTCGGCCTTTTGGCTAAGATCAAGTGTAGTATCTGTTCTTATCAGTTTAATATCTGATATGTGGGCCATTGGTCCACACGATATTAAATTTATTTCTTGAGGGGAAGAGTCCACCACAATAGCTTGCTATTCGGTCTCTTGTGTGTCGCTTTTGCGTTGCACTATAGCAATTGCTGGCGCACCCCACCAATCCAAGTATTAATCTTTTCTTATTCTTCCCTGATTTTCAATTATTTTACAATAGTAGGATTCTATTCATTATTTGTGGCAAGCGACTTATTATTTTCATTGAAGTTCACCCTATTTCAACTGTCTGTTCGATGTGGGGACTAATACCACTGTGGTAACTTACAAATTTGCTTCTCAATTTACAAAATACTTCCAAGTTCTTATCAAAGAATCATACTACAACGTAAGCAAAATTTTTAATATCTTCATATATATAGCAATCAAATTTTATATTAACTGAATCATTTCGTTCATCAACAACAACTTTTTACTTTTTCTTTTCAAACCACTAATCATATACCTTTAATTTTTTCTTATGTCAAATACTGTGTTTCACCTTTTCTTTTCACATAAACTCTTTACTCTTACTTTTCATTTCCATTTTTTATGTTCAAATTCTACTTGTACATTTTCTTTTGTTGTGTTGTTTTTGTTCATGTCCCTAATACAACAATGCCAGTTGATTAGCCTGAGAATAATATGTTATATTTTTTTCTTCTGAGATTTGTGGTGCTCGTGTTGTCACATTCAATCGAAATGATAATAACTTATTTGTTGTTTCATCCATATTATTTGCACACAAAAATTATCTTCAGTGACGTGCTCTCTGCTCTGTTTCAATTGAGAATAATGAAAATATATATCTTCAAATTTCGGTTACACACTTTATTATTTCTTTTGATTTGGTGAATTCTCTTGATTTTGATTATGTAATTGAAATTAGTAGATTGTGAGAGAAACTTAAGAAATTTAATATTTCATATTTACTATTAAGATATTTTTATGATAATTAAGTGATGAACATATGATTGTATATACATATATTTATATTTATATTTGAATTTTCCGACAAGAATGGAAGGATCTATATTGAGTCAAGCATTGGAGCATGTAAAGGTATGAAGAAGGAAAAATTCTCACAAAATCTTTATTCATGGCTTCTTAATTATTCCCTATAAAAATACGTCTCTGAATTGCAGAGATCAGAGATTCAACATGATTATGACTCTTCATAATACAAATTTTTACACATCATGATTTAGAAAGAGATTGAAACTAAAACATAAAGGATTCAATTTAGCTGCACAAATTCTATACCGTGACTATCAAGGTATGAAATATCCGAGATTTAATTTAATTAATTATTGCTAATAATTATACTATTATCTTCTTACTATTTCATTTGCAACTGCAACTTGTTAGTAGCATGAATTACACAGTACGATCATATTACATAGTTTTTGTTAGGGGTGGACATAATGCAACCACCCGACGGTATCCGACCGTTCTGATCCAAAATTTGAGACACCATTCGGGTTTAGTCGGTTGGTGGGTTAGGTCGGAAAGTTGCAAGAGGTGTATACGGGTTTGTGCGGTCGGATTCGGAGATTGGTTTTGGGCCCGTCGGAAAACCGAATCCGACCGAACTCTGATTTTGATTACATTCAACGTGTGGGGCCCTCTCTCCCTCCGTTTCAATTTCATTCTTCTCTTTCTCATCTTCATCTTCCTTCTCTCTGACAACTCTCCTCCTCCTCCGCTTCTCCTCCGAATCTAAGGGTATCTTTATGCAAAGTTTAACAGGGGAATTTTCACAAACATGTAGAGCACAGGTTGGTAGGCGAAACAAATTATGGCACGATAATGCTCGTCTGATAAATTCCTAAATCAACCGGCCGGCCCAACCAAAACCAAGACTCTCTCTCAGTCTCAAATCTCAATTCATTAGTTCCACTTCTTCGTGAGATTCATACGCACAAACAGCAACGTTACTCCGCTAGGGTTCATCATTCTCTCAGGTAATCGGTTGATTCTAGGGTTCATCCTTTCAATTTCCAGTTCGTGGTTTCATCGTTTAAGAACTAACTCTTTCTACCTTCCAATTTTTCGGTTGATCTTTGAGACAGTAACCTTGAGGTGGAAGTTGAATCATTCTCTTTCGGAGTAACAGCTTCAGGTTGGTTTCTAACTGAGTTTTGATATTTATGCCTATAAATGAATTTCATTTACTGAGAAAGCTTGTTGGTTAAATATTCCATGTGTATTTCTCATTTCATGGTCCAAAATCATGAATCTTGTCTTACTCATTTCAAGGTCTCACTCGTAATTGCATATACATGAATCTTGTCTTACTCATTTCATGGTATTTCTCATTTCAATTCTCATTTCTCATTTCAAATGACTATGAATCTTGTCTTACACGTGTAATTGCATATACATGTATTTCTCATTTCAATTCTCGAACTTTCAAACATAAACAAAATACAAAAACTAAAGGCAGTGAATGTCTTACTCATTTCATGGTCCAAAATCATGAATCTTGTTTGTTCTCAATAGTTTGTATGCAAAAAGTTGTAGTATAACTTCCACATGTCAAATATGAGTTTCACAAAGATAACCTTGTTGTTGAGTCTCAAAGTGACTCCAAAACATCCACACACAAAATTTACATATATGATATATAGATAGTTTAATAAAATCAAATTAATATAGCTAAAACCATATAATATGACCAAAAAATATAATTATATCTTTCGTACTTAAGAGTGAATTAAATTGATCCAGACTATCTAGGATTAGTTGCTTCACCAGCTAGATGAAATTCTGTAATTTATTAAAAGAAATAAAATAAATCTTAATTTTAACAAATGTTTTTTAGAATAATTTTAAAAAAGAAAAAGTTTTGATTCCTAAATTGTCCAAATGTTTTGAATCAATTATCTTATATCTTTAATAATATTAAAGACTTTTAAGCCGTTGTTAGAAGGCTTCAACCAGTTTTAAGAATAAATAAGTGTCTCGACCATTTCTGAACTCAAATAGTTCTTATACATGTCTAAAATCCTCCCTCATACTAAAAGAATTTTCTAAAGCTATGTCAGATACATGTGTTGTCAAGACATACCAAACAAATGTTGCTAATATAGGATAACAAATGCAATTCTCTTTCTATTGATTAAGAATGTTAAAATTTTCAGCATCCCCACAAAAAAGGTTACTTAAGTACTTATCTAATTCATTTTGATTATCAATTATGTCTTTCTCCTTCAAGTGTTTTTTAAAAGCATCAGCCCTCTTAAAATGTAAAGAATTTTTATGTTGGAAAGATGTTTTTCCCAAGAAATGCTCTCTGATGGTGCATTTAAGATACCAGCCCTAACAATCTTATCATGATCACATTTATACCAATTGTACGTTTTAAAGAAATTTATTTGTACAAACTCAACTCTTTTCTTAGAAAATTCACTATCAACCCCTTACAAGTCATTAAAAGATCACTCAGTATAGTCAAACTTAAACCTAGGGTTAAATATCACTCTAAAGTAAATAAAATATTTAATTTTTCCATTTCCCTCCAATATTTATCATATTTAGCCTTCATATTTGAAACCATTGCGGACACAAAAGTATTCATGTTCAAAGAAGTTTCTTGAAACTCACAAAAAATTTAAGACAAATTATAAAAGGTTGAATGCAAGGGCACTTCTTGCAAAGATGAAAACACTTTGGTTGCTTCATAAAATATTTTTAAAAAAATTGTTAAAGCCCTAGATTTTTCCCAATTAACAAAACAAGATGAATTGAAAAAGTAAAAAAACTCCATGTATTCAAGACCCTCATCATCTAACTTTTCAAACATTATTTGAAACTTTTCAGCAGCATCCAACATCAAGTAAGTGGAATTTCATCTTGTAAAAACACAAGACAAAGTTTTGTTTACATGTTATCTTTGCAATTTTTACACTCCTTAAATTTAAACCTCTTTGTGGTAAAGATCTCACAAACCTAACAGCATTGTGAATATTTTCAATAGCCAATTCATGATCTCTTTGTCCATCTCTCCCTACCAAATTTAAGATATGAACAGCACAACTCATATGCAAAAAAAAAAAAAACTTTCACCTATTAAAGCTTTCCATTTCCTAGGTGTTTTTTTTTCAAATAAGATACAACCACATCATTACATTTGTTTTGTCAAGGATAATTATTAACACTTTTCTAAAAAACTTTTAGTAAAAAAAATAATATGTCAACAAATTCTTTTATAAGCACTTGTATTAATACGCACAAGGGGTGCAACCCAATACAAAGGGAAAAGTTACAATCCAATGAAACTTGCAGGATTATCAAACCATAATTCTCTATTAATATCTATACTCCCCTTAGACAAAATAGAAATCCAATCCCATCCAACAGATTTAATAATCAATAAAATCTCTACCACATTCCAAATGGAATGTTTAAAAACCAAATTATTTCTCGCATTCCAAATGCTCCAACAAACCAAAGACCAAATAAACGCGAAAAAAGACGACTTCACTCTTCCATCCAAAGAATTAGATAAAAATAACAGCACATCTTCTCCGGTAACAATAATATCAATATTCGAAAAATCCAATATATCAACAATTTATTATATGGTTGATTAACTCAAAACAATGTATGCCATGAAAAGATGAAGCCCTGGTTTCACATCAATTAATTGTAAAGTAGAATCCTATTATAATAAAAGAGAGGGTGATGATACTTTACTGTTTCACTAATGAAATTTTTTTATGTATAAGGAGAATAAGTGATTTAAATAGACCAACTATCACATTAATCCTAATATATGATTCACTAAACATATATTACCTTGAATAAACATACACTTTAAGAACACGCATATAAATAAAACACATATGACTAACTAAAAATATATATCTTGTTATGGATTGTCCAAAGACTCAATTAAAAGTCCAATCCGTCTTAAGTCCATTATACTCGATCAAAATATAAAAACAGTTCACATGCAATGAAAAGGTACACAATATCTGATCTTTAATTTCAAAATGTTCATCTTGAATCTTGAACTGACTTGGATTTTAGAATGTTAACCATGCAGGTCCATCTCGTGCCACCCTAAAGGATATTAGAGTCATCGTTCAAGACCACCATTATCCAATCTCTCTTCATTTCCGGTTCCTCCGTAGAACTAGATTATCCATTTTTGGTTCCCAAATAAAATAGTGGCGTCGTTTGTGGAAATCAACTATTGATTCCTGCAATTTCCACAAAAATCACGATCTGCTTCACAAACGCCTTTGAACGAATGTGGAAATTCTAGATCTGGATCCTTGAAGTTGATATCCAAATCTTCGATTTACCAGCTTGTAACATCCTTAAACGTGGAATCCGAAAACGAATCAACTCCCAATTTCTACGTTTTCGCTGAACTTGCGTTTGTGCCTCAATTTCACTGTCACGACTCCTTCATATCCCAAATCGAAGGCATTCAGTCGACTTGATCGTAGTTTACTCGATTGATCGTTTGGTTTTGCCTCAATTCCCTTCCGTCAAGGTCCATGATATTCCTGAGGAATCTGGAGAATAATTAAAGAAGGATTAATAGTTCGGATCTAGGGTTTATGCCAAGGCCTGAAGGCGAATTCCATTAAGGTTGGACCGAAGCCTCGTAATCCACCGTTCGACCTAGCTACATCTACACTCCCTACCGTCGCCGAGATGATTACTTGGTCAACTCTATAAATATACCATAAGATCGCAATTAATAAATGGCATATAATGGTATAGGACACCGACTATCGATACCAAAGGATCTCAAACCAACATCCAAAGCCCCCTGGTCCATTGTAACAAATCGGGGAGAAACTGGTCTGTTTAATTACATCGTTTGGGCAGGATAACAATTTATTCCATCGATAGACTACCTCGTCACTACTATCCCAAGGCAACACATCAAGAAGAATAAGGCTAGAGACAACCAGAGTGACGGAGATTGGAAGGGTTCGTCGACCATGCAATCAAAGAGAAGGCATTTCGACGCCCCAAATTCTATTTGAAAAGGGAATGAACAAACTGTAACTCCGTACTTCCACCGGTATAACTACCCTAAAGGGAAGACTAGACAAGAGAGGTACCTCGAACACAAACTGTAACTCCGTACTTTCTCTAATGGGTGTTTATATGTCCTTCTTTTTATTATAAAGTTTGGAATATGAGAACAAACGCACACCTCGCATTTTAGGCTTATTAAACATAATTTTGCATAGATGGAACACCCTCCCGGATCTAGCCAATCCCAAGGTGTATGTGATGTAGCCTGGAGACGTCCACATCCATCTGAGTCAAGCCTCGGGGGCAGGGACGGGGATCCCACCCTTGGTCGGGGAACAGTTTTCTGTGATGCCAGGCACATTTTAAAATACGATTACATGACATCCATTTCTCCGATCATGAGCATTGCTTGGGAAGCACAAACAAATCTCCAAATGCAACGTATGTATATTCAAATCAATACACTACTACTACAACAAACGCTAAAGGCAAGGATCGAATATAGGAAATAAAAAAGATGACCGACATTAGCCGATGCAACGAGTTACAAAATTACAAGGAAAGTTTCATAGGCATGTCAGCCATCTTATTGCAATCAAATACGTTGCGTCTTTCTCAAAACAAAGCTATAAAGGCTCTCACGCCCACAAAAAATATCCCATCATCACCAACGAACACTGATGGTCTGACCTAAATTCTAAAATTAAATAAAGACTTTGGAGATGAAGAGATCAAGGTTGGAGCTATAACAAATCGTGAATAGCAATAATGATAAAGTGAAGACCGATATAAAGCTCTAAAGCTATCAATACTTGAGATATCAAGGTAACATATTGAAATAAAAAATACAAAATTGTTACACTAAAGGCACGAAAGTCTGGGAAGTTGACAGGAAGTAAATAATAGAAGGAAACAAGAAAAATAAGCTGGAGCATTTGAAGCCGAGGCACCAGGACCACCTCTTTGAATGACCATAAAAGTGGATTTAAACATGTCTAGAGTCTTGACGGAAATTATTTCACCCGAACATAACTTCTTCGCCTTCTCCACAACTCGTTCTTGGACTTCGGGCATATCCCGCATAGTCTTTCAAAGAGTATCATGAAGGACCAACTCAAGACCGACCACCTCGTCTTTGAGAGCCTTACGAGCCTCTACATATTTTTGGCACAAGCCTTTTCCTCAATGGAATCAGAAGCTACTTTGTATCACTTCTCTACACCTCAATGAGAACCCGCCAGCTCAGTCACACGAGCTTCCAAGCAGAAGGAAAGCCATATACTTCAACTGCCTCTTGCAAAGAGTCTGCAGCTTCAATCCTCTTCCACGGAGTAACAAGCTCTTTCTAAATATTAGTTCACTTTAGCTCCATAGCCTCAGGCTTCTCTTTCCAAGTATTCCTCTTGTTGAAGGGACTACCCGGGGCCAGAACATCGCCTTATCCAACAGAGACGAGAGAAAAAAATAGAAGCATGTTTGAACATGTTGTGAGCGAGCTCAGAAGCCATTTCCATCTTATCCCTCTCAGGGAGGTTTTGGATGAAATATAAACCTGATGCCAAAACAGTAACGACAACCTTATAAGGAGTTTTCTAGTGAGTTTCTTTTGAATCTTCCTCAAGGAGCCTCAGTAGTAGTCTTCCCTGTTGGAATTTCTTTAGAAGATTATTCTCGAAGAACATGCAAGCAGTCGAAGTAGTTGATCACTTCTCTCCCCAATGACTTCACCTTGCAATTCCATTCACCAATAAAGGTATCTCTCCAACCATCATTTCATGAATATCAACATTTGATCATTCATATATCATATAGAGAAGTAAATTCAAATCATGCATAACTGAAGTGTAATTCGAGCTCATTTTGCATTGACCCCGATCTCTTTGGTTGATCTTATACCCCCTGGCCTCAAAGCCCAATTTTATTTTGGAAAACTCTGTTTGAAGTCGTTAAATATTTTACTGATGTCTTCGGTCAAGTCCAGTGTTGTCTAGAAAACTCTGTTCGACGCCGATAAATATTTTATTGATGCCTGCGGTTAAATCCAGTCTCGCCTGACATTTCATTTTAAAGTCCAGTTGGCATTGTTTCATTTTAAAGTCCAACACTGTCTAGCATCTTGTCTTTTCTTTTCCCCAAAAATCTGTTATCTCCAGTGAGTTTTCAGCCTCATTGGTTTTGTCATTTATTGTGAATCATCACTACCATATGTCTCCATTTTTTCCCACAGGTTCATCTGTCATTCTTCATCCATCATAAAAAAAATCATGTTAGGATTCATCTCATATTGCATCATATCCCTAGCAAACCAAAACAAAGACGGTTCTTTCATGAACTCATAATATATCATCTCGTTTCATCTGCATTTAGGGACAAAATTTGGATCTTTTAGTATTTAACTATCTCTCACTATGATCATATGAAAAGTATTCTTCTTCATATTCTCTGGTTGAAGATACTTAAATAGGGGCAATTGCCATACCCCAACTTTGCCCCTCATTCAATAAGTCAATACATTCGTCATGATATTTACACTATCTGCATAGCATAACATACATTTCATCTCGCATATTGCTTACAATGTTATCCAAAATAAATTTTCAGATTTACAGACAGATCGATCGAACTGACCCTCAAAAGTATGTGAAATAAGCTGGCGAAAAATTTATAAATTGAGCTTGCAGACGTCAATTTTATTAATCTACGGTTCACGTACTTTAACCTGGCGTGTTCGTTTTAATTTTTCGACTATTTTTTTGTCGCATTTTAATCAGTCTGAGCATTTTAACCAGTCATTTTTTACTTTAAAATTTGATCAAAACATGTATATTTCCGAGAAGTTTATTTCACACTGATCATTTTGGTACAATCAGTTTAATTTTTCGAGGACTTTTGTGCCCGATTTTTTGTTCAGCTTAAGTCCGTTTATTTTTATTCTTTTGTCAAAAGATTCAAAAAAATTAAATAAGAATTTTCATGTCTTCATTTTATTTTTATTGTATTTATTTAAGAGTGTGTGAATTTTAGTTGTTTTAATTGATTTAATTTAGTTTAAATATTTTAAAAGCTTCTAGAAAGGGCATAATGGACATTTTAATTCAATTGATAATTTGTGTTTCTTTGTTATCATCTCGACCACCGAGTCGAGGTTGATCATTAGTTCTTATTGACTATCCATGTGATCATCTCTTAACCAATCAGAAAAATCACAATTTAAAAATAACCAAAAGAAAAAGTCCACTCTTGGTGTGCCACGTAATCCTTTTTGTCATATTCATTTCTTGCTATAACAAAAAATAGACTCCACTTGTTTAGTGACACGTCTGCATTGGATACCCTCACCGCCACATCACTTTTTTCTCTCGCTGGCAATGACAAAAAAATACCAAGCATTAACCTGATAAAGACCGCATGACTGTTTTTTTTTCATCTCTCTTGCTCAAACTCATTACATCACCTTTATCTTCTTCTTTCACTCTCCTCTCTATAACAGAGGTGATAAAAGTTCCTCTTGCATCTTCATTAACAGAACTCATACATATCTTTCTCCTCTCACCATTTTTTCTTCATAACCAACACACCATAAACACCATCAAACTTCTACTGCTATTACATCATCCAAACCACCATACAACTTCAACAACTCCTCCAACTAAACTCAATAAACCTTCTACTTTCGTTGCACCACTAAACATCATTCCTTCTACTTACCTCTCCCTTCTACTTTTGTTGCACCACTTACCTCTCCCTTCTACTTTCATTGGACCACTAAACATCATTCCTTTATACAACCATAACCACCTCTCATACTCCGTCCAAACTCAACCCAACCTTAACACAAAGCATACACATCACAACCTCACATCTCCATAACATCCTTTCCACCGTGACAACAAAATATGTCCATGTATCTAATCCGTCTTCCATAACTCTTCATCAACCTCATTACTGAAGTCCACCCATCACCACCATAAAACAACGATTCCACTATGCACTAACATCATCGTCAAAATTAAAAATAACCAAACTTTCATTTGCCTCAAACCTCAACAACAATCCATCATCAACATAACAACAACACTTAAAACAACTTTAACACAACAACTCAACAATAACTAAACAATAAGGTCACGATAAAGAAAAAGAAAAAAGAAGAAGAAGAAGAACGGAAGAGATCGAAGCCGCAAACTCAAAACCTCGCACACCTTCACTCCCATGCATGCAAATCAGAACCACCACATCCGTCGTCCGCTCACAACATCTGCACTATGCACGCCACTTGCAGCTCTCTGACCTCCGCCGATCGCTTTCCACTAAATCTGTCACCATCATCTTTTTTATGATTCAGTATTCATTCTTTTACGCGTTCAATTTCGTTGATTTTTGTTTGGATCAGGAATTTGCAATTTTATTTTTGAATGATGAACGTGAAGTAGAACAGAGAGAATGAGAGAGGATGGTGAAGGCGTCACCCCGACTGAGTTGGCCAGTCGATCGCCCCCTTTATGAAATCACGTTTTGCTGAGGGAGGCATATTCATCTTTGACATAAGAATGAGCGTGTTGTTGTAAATATTCTGGAAACGTTTTATTTAATTTTATTATGTTTTTTTAGTTTTATTTTTTTTAATTATTATTATTATTATTTAATAAATTAATCCAATTCCATGTGTCAAGAGTTGAGTGAAGGCTTTTGAAATTTGAAAAAAAATCTTGTCTCTCTATTTCCAAATGCAATGCATCCCTCCTCCATTTACAACTTGTCCCAATTTTTTTTCCTTTTTTTTCTTTTTAATTTTTTTTATTATTATTATTATTATTATTATTATTATTATTATTATTATTATTATGTAGTAATTAGGGTTTTAGTGTCATTTGGGTTGGGCCCAAGCTATTCTTAATATTTGCACCATGTCCCAATCATTTCTACACTCATAAAACACATTCATCCTCCAACATGCTCAAAGTATAAGTGAAATGTGTCCATGCATCTAGGAGCATATAATACACTTTATCATTGTTAGTACCTTAGGTTCATAAAAGATAGGTTTCAAATGATCAAAATATGTCTCAAAAATCATTTTTTGACAGTCTAAGAAGTTTGAGTCGACTCACATCCTGAAGCGGTCGACTCATTCATACATATCCCAGTCTGTGAAACTCTCGGGTCTGAACAGGTCGAGCCAGAGGTCGACTCAATCCTGGGAAAACCAAATGAGTCGACTCATCCACATGATTGCGTCGACTCATTGCCTGATTCATTTAAACCATGATTACCACGGGTCTGAACATGTCGAGTCATAGGTCGACTCAACTTTGGAAAAACCATGTTTGAGTCGACTCATCCCATGTTTGAGTCGACTCAACGCTTGCTTCACTTGAGTAGTTTTTGCCTTGGGTCTGAACAGGTCGAGTGACCTGTGTGAACAGGTCGACTGGTTGCCTTTTGCACTCAATTTTCTGTTGTACATTTTTGCAAAATTGTTCTGTTATTTCTGTTACTTTGTCCATACATCATATAAATAATCTAGAGTCTCTTCTTCAACTAGCAACAAGAAAATTGAAAGATATACACTAAAGTGCTCTTCATCTTCATTTTTCATTGCATTTCTCAACAATCACACATAACAATCTTTGTTAATCATTATGCATTGTTATGGTGATAACGTCCAAATAGGACTGTGTAACCTTAGTTTGGATAGATACTTTAAGTGGGTTTTTCTTGAATAAAAACATTGGGGTCTTGTCCTCCAAGAATTGGGGTTTTTTGCACTAATCTTTGTTTCATATATTCATCCGAGTGAAAGGTTTGAAGAACGGTGGGTTCGTTCAAATAAGTAACGATAACCGAAGGATTGTGAAGGAAGGTTAGGGTTCAAGCGTCTTACGATTGAAGTCAGCCGAGCTGGAATTTTGGAGAACGTGGAGTTCTTGCAATAAGGTAGCTACATCTGGTGGTTTCACGCATATCTGATTGAAATCAGGCAAGCTAGAGTTTTTGATAACGTGGAGTTCTTGCAATAAGGTAGCTGCAACCGGAGGTTTGTTCGGAACGCTTGAAGGACTTGGTTCAACTAAAATCAAGGGGAGAGAAGTGAATAGGATCTGCAACAACAATAGGGGTTGGTTGGTGGTGATCATTTCTTCTCTTGTAATAACTTTGTAAATTGATAATAAAGATCTCAATTCTAGTTTTAGAATTGGGGGCAGACGTACCCTAAGCGAAGGCAAAAGGGGAACTGCCTAAACAAATCTGATGTTGTTCTCTCCTTCTCTTAATTCTTTAAATTTTGCATTAATTACGTTTTGTATGAAATTAATAGTAAAATCAATCTCGCTTAATTGTTGTGCATAATAGTTGTTCGATAAATTGGTGCAATTACTTTGATTGCAACTAAGTAAAATTCCGCACATTCAATTTGAGTGAAATTGAGACTTGGTATGGAATGCTCACCAAGTGTTCGATAAAATTAATCTCACACAAATCTATTAATATTTTACTTGCTCTCTTATTGTGTTAAAGCATTATTAGAGGTAACGATATCTAGGATATTGGTAATTAATGGACTGATTTAGATAGTGGTTGATTAACTTTATCGTAGTTATTCCATTCGGTTTCACGCATATATGATCTTTCCATTAACGGATCGTTTAGACGATTGTGGTCTAGCGAGCTTTTGCAACCTTTGAAAACATTTTAAAAAGCGCTAAATTTTAAATACCGATCTATTCGACCCCACTTCTAGATCGGTAATATCGTCTAACAAGTGGTATCACGAGTGTTGGTTCATCTAGTGCTTCGCAAATAACTTTTTAGAAAATGAGTAACGATCCTAAAGGGGCGTACAATAGGGTGCCTAATTTTACCGGTGAAAACTACAGTTATTGGAAAGATTGTATGTGTATCCATATCAACTCTATTGATAGGAAGGTATGGAAACTCATCCAAGATGGCCCTATGGAAATAACCATGACCAATGTGGATGGTGTTGTTATACCTAAACCGAAAGCACAATGGAATGAAGAAGATGAGAAAAAGTATAGCTATGATTGGAAAGCCAGAAATATACTCATCGCCGCCTTAGGTGTTGACGAGCATTATAGGGTTTCCCA
Source organism: Lathyrus oleraceus (assembly GCF_024323335.1). Classification (NCBI taxonomy): domain Eukaryota; kingdom Viridiplantae; phylum Streptophyta; class Magnoliopsida; order Fabales; family Fabaceae; genus Lathyrus; species Lathyrus oleraceus. Next base: position 305,720,912 of record NC_066584.1, read on the forward strand.
TTGTACTAGTGCTAAAGCTATGTGGGACTCATTGCAAATTACCCGTGAGGGAACCAATGATGTCAAACTAGCTAGAATCAACTCTTTAACTCAAGAATTTGACCTTTTTCATATGGAGGATGGTGAAACCATTGCCGATATGCAAAATTAATTTTCTCATCTAATCAATCAGTTAAATGCTCTTGATAGAAGTACCCCTAATGATGTTGCTACTAACAAAATCTTAAGATGTCTTAATAGGGACTGGCTACCAAAGGTCACCGTGATTAAGGAAGCCAATGATCTAAGAACATTGTACATGACAACATTGTTTGGTAAGCTTCAAGAGCATGAGCAAGAGCTCATGAACCATGAGAAACATGAGAAGAGTCAAAAGAAGGAAAAGAAGGAGAAAGCTAAGGACACTGAAAGGAAGTCTATCGCTTTAAAGGCTTCAAGATCTAAGTCATCCACCAATAATGCGTGTGAGAGTGAATCAAGTGATGATGATAAAGATTTGAATGAAGACATGGGGTTGTTCGTAAGGAGGTATAACTGATACCTTAGAAAGAATGAAGTTCAACATTCGGATAAAAATATTGTCAACTATAGAAGACAATCAAAATTCCTGAATCGAGAGGAAGGTAAGACAACTAAGTCAAAAGGATCATGCCATAATTGCGGAAAGGCCGATCACTATAAGTCGGATTGTCCCTTGTTGAAGAAAGAAAAAGGAAGAGACAAACGTCACAACAAATCTAGCAAAGCTAGAAGAGCATACATTGCATGGGAGAGCGATAGTGAGTCCTCAAGCGATGATAACTCAAGTGATGAAGAGGAAAATGTCAATATTTGTCTTACGGCTCATCAAAAGAAGAAAAAGAATGTAAGTCGTTCTAAGTATGATCATGTTGATAAAATGTCTTATTTTGATTTGTAGAATGCCTTTAGTACTCTACACAATGAGACCAAGGAAGGTTTTAAACGCTTGGCCTCAAATAAGAAAAAAATTTGTTATTTAGAAAAGAAGATTTCTGATTCCGAAAAGGAATTAGAAACTCTTAAGAAATCTATGATAGAGGTTACTAAAGGCAAAACTGAAGATGATAAGGGATTTTGGTTTAGATGGTCTGGATGTGAAACTTGTCACATTTGGCAAAGAGAGGTTAGAACTCTTCAAGCTAAATTAGATAAGGCTTTACAACCTAAAGATACCTTTGCTATTGATCAATCACATTTTAGAAGTAACATGAATAATCCTTATCAAAAATACACTTATATGGTAAAGGATCAAGTTAGCAAAAGCAACTCTCATCTGAACTTAAATTGTCTATATTGTTGCAAAAGGGGACATACTATTGCTAAATGCCGATTTAGGAGATTTTTGGTTCCTAAAGGCATTTTTCAATGGTTGCCCAAATGCAACCAAAGTTTCACTTACACACTAGGACCCAATGAAAATTGGGTACCTCCTTCCCTTGTTTAAATTTGTAGGTGGAATGTCTTGAGGAAATGGAGAGAACATGGGTTCTCGATAGTGGATGCTCAAGACACATGACGGGTGACACTTCCTTGTTCTTTTACTTTGTGGCTAAGAAGAAAGGGTTTGTAACCTACGGTGATAATAACAAGGGAGCTATACTCGGAAAAGGTAGTGTAGATAATCCCTCATCTACTACTACCTCGGACGTCCTTTTAGTTAAAGGCCTTAAGCACAATCTCATTAGTATTAGCCAATTATGTGACAAAGGATATAAAGTATCATTTTCAAAAGATTGTTGCATGATTGAACATAATGATAAAAAGAATGATGTGCTTAAGGACTGGAGGGTAAATAATGTATACATGCTTGACTTGAATGAAGTATCTTTTACTAGTGCTAAATGTCTCGTCTCCATGAGTGAAGACTCGTGGCTTTGGCATAGGTGATTAGTGCATGTCAACTTTGACTTGATAAATAAAGTTATTGCAAAAGATCTAGTAGTTGGTCTTCCCAAAATCAATTTTTCAAAAGATCACTTATGTGATGCGTGCCAAATGGGAAAGCAAATAAGGATTTCTTTTAAATCTAAAAAAATTGTTTCCACAACAAGACCCCTTAAACTTCTACATATGGACCTTTTGGGCCATCTAGAATTAAAAGTCTAGGTGGAAACTACTATGGTTTTGTTATAGTAGATGACACTCTAGATTTTGTTGGACCATCTTCTTAGCAAGTAAAAGTGACACTTTTTCTGATTTTGAAAAGTTTGCAAAGATGTCTCAAAATAAATTGAACACTAGCATAGTTACTATTCGAAGTGATCACGGAGGTGAATTTGAAAACCACCTCTTTGAGGATTTTTGTAAAACAAACAGCATTGGTCATAATTTTTCTGCTCCAAGAACTCCACAGCAAAATGGAGTAGTGGAACGTAAAAACCTAATTTTAGAAGAGCTTGGAAGGATTATGATCAATGAAAACGGCCTTCCTAAATATTTTTGGGCCGATGCCATAAATACGACTTGTTATGTATTGAATAGGACACTCATTCGTCCTATTCTAAACAAAACTACTTATGAATTGTTAAAGGGAAGGAAGCCTAATATTTCACATCTTCATGTCTTCGGATGTAAATGCTTTGTATTAAATAATGGTAAAGAAAACCTTGGTAAATTTGACTCAAAACCCAATGAAGGTATCTTTCTCGGATACTCTCAATCTAGTAAAGCATATAGAGTATACAACAAAAGGTTACTTATTGTTGAAGAATCTGTTCATGTTTCCTTTGATGAATCTTATCTGAAAATTGCCGGAGAAGGTATTATTGTTGATGGTGCAAGTGTTCCTTCAGAAGATATAATAAAAGATCAAGAAAAAAAGAGTGTTTAACCCCATCTGGAAAAATCCGTGGAGGAGTCGGATCACATATCTGCAAAGAAAAAGGACGATCATTCGATTAATAACAATGATCTTCCTTTAGAATGGAAATCTTCTAAGGATCATCCCATCAATAATATTCTAGGAGATATCTCATAGGGAGTTACCACACGGTCAAAGATAAGTAACTTTTGTTATCATTTCGCTTTCGTCTCACAAATTAAGCCTAAAAACTCTAAAGACGCATTACTCGACAAACATTGATTTATAGCGATGCAAGAGGAACTTAATTAATTCAAAATAAATGAGGTGTGGGATCTTGTTCCCCCTCCGCGAGACCATCGAGTAATCAGCACTAAATGGGTGTTTAGGAACAAGTTAGATGAAAACGGAGTTATAACTCGTAACAAGGCTCGCCTTGTTGCTCAAGTCTATAACCAAGAGGAAGGCATCGACTATGAGGAAACTTATTCTTAGGTTGCCCGACTCGAGGCTATACGCCTTTTGCTTGCCTATGCTTATTCTCAAAATTTTAAACTATTTCAAATGGACGTTAAGAGCGTCTTCCTAAACGGTTACATTAATGAAGAAGTCTATGTATCTCAAGCTCCCGGATTTGAAAATTATGAGCATTCTAACTACGTGTATAAGCTTAAGTGTGCTTTGTACGGTCTCAAACAAGCCCCTGGGGCATGGTATAAGCGTCTTAGCAAATATCTACTAGAGCAAGGATTCTCAAGAGGGAAGGTTGATACAATCCTTTTTATTAAGCATCAAGGAAAACACTTTATTTTAGTTCAAGTTTATGTTAATGACATTATTTTTGGATCTACTAACATAAATTTGGTCAAGGAATTCTCTAAGTTGATGCAGGGAGAATTTGAAATGAGTATGATGGGGGAGCTAAATTACTTCCTCGGACTTCAAATCAAGCAACTTAAAGAAGGAACTTTTTTGTGCCAAACGAAGCAATGAGTTACTCAAGCGCTTCGACATGGAAAACTCCAAAATAATCGACACTCCAATGCCTATTACGGTTAATATGGATAGGGATAAAAATGGTAAGGTCGTAGATATAAAAAGGTATAGAGGTATGATCGGTTCTCTCCTCTATTTTACTGCATCTCGACCAGAAATTATGTTTAGTGTATGTATGTGTGCTAGGTATCAATCATGTCCCAAAGAGTCATATTTAAAGGTCATCAAGCGCATACTTAGATACCTCTGTGGTACTTCAAATTATGGACTTTGGTTTTCTAAGGGAAGTGATTATTCTTTGGTTGGCTACTCCGATTCTGACTTTGCCGGATGCAAATCGGATAGGAAAAGCACTAGTGGCACTTGTCATTTTTATTCAAATTCCTTAGTGAGTTGGCACAGCAAAAAACAAGTTTCAGTTGCTTTGTCAATAGCCAAGGCGGAATACGTTGTTGCGGGTAATTATTGTGCTCAAATTTTGTGGCTCAAACAACAATTAGTCGACTTCAATGTTCAACTTGAATGTATTCCCATTTTTTGTGACAACACAAGCGCCATCAATTTAACCATAAATACTATACTACATTTGCGCACTAAACATATTGAAATTCGGCATCACTTTCTTAAGGATCATGTTGAGAAAGGTGGTGTTGTCTTCGAGCATGTTGATAGCAAAAATCAACTTGCTGATATTTTTAAAAAACCATTTGCGACGGAGCCTTTCTTCCACATCCGTAGGGAACTTAGTGTTCTCGATATCTCGGATTGCGTTTAAATCTATATATGATGCCTATAATATATCTATGATTTTCTATTCCTTGATTTACAAGTGCGGGCTATGTGAGGGTACTTGTCGTCTATCATCATTGGAGGTAATATCGTTCCTATCTATTTGACCTATATTGATAAACTATGTATGTATATACTTGTTCTATGTAATTCTTGATGTTAATTTTATGGTTTGATCTAAGTTTGATCAATTTCTATGTTCGAATTATACTTGAACTTGCTTAGGTATCATATTTAACATGCATGTTACTGTATTTAGTTATTTGTCTTAAAGTTTATACTAAACAATTATGGCAATGTTATTTACTTATTTTCTTTTGCTCCGTGCAATATTTATGCCTATAATTCTTACATTGACTTCATGTTATGTGCATGGTTGTTAATGTCTATCTTTTGCAAAGTAGTTGACAAAGTACTTATGATTATCTTTGTTTCCCGTTGACCGTATCATTATTTCTTTTTTATGTTGTCAAAGGGGGAGAAGCAATGGAAACACAATAACACAATAGCAGATTTATAATAGCAGAATGTTTGAAGGCATGCATAAAACCAGGGGGAAGATGTCTATCAAAGTACACGATTGTGCCACGGTTTGCCATCATAAAAAATGGGGAGTATGTGAGGGCAAAGATTACTAGGCCTTATTTTAATGATGTCAAACCTTTCTAGTTGCTCATAACGTGTGCTTTGGACGGTGTCACCATATCATAAAACGCATTCATCCTCCAACATGCTCAAAGTATAAGTGAAATGTGTACATGCATCTAGGAGCATCTCATTAACCTGAATAATGCATTTGATCATTGTTAGTACCTTAGGTTCATAAAAGAATGGTTTCAAATGATTAAAATACGTCTCAAAAATCATTTTTGACAGTCTAAGAAGTTTGAGTAGACTCACATCCTGAAGTCGTCGACTCATTCATACATATCCCAGTCTGTGAAACTCTCGGGTATGAACAGGTCGAGTCAGAGGTCGACTCAATCTTGGGAAAACCAAATGAGTCGACTCATCCACATGATTACATCGACTCATTGTCTGATTCATGTAAACCATAATTACCACGGGTATGAACAGGTCGAATCATAAGTCGACTTAACTCTAGAAAAACCCTGTTTGAGTCTACTCATCCCCTGTTTGAGTCGACTCATCGCTTGCTTCACTTGAGTAGTTTTTGCCTCGGGTCTGAACAGGTCAAGTGGCATGTGTGAACAGGTCGACTAGTCGTCTTTTGCACTCAATTTTATGTTGTACATTTTTGCAAAATTGTTCTGTTATTTCTGTTACTTTGTCCATGCATCATATAAATAACCTAGAGTCTCTTCTTCAACTAGCAACAAGAAAAGTGAAAGATATACACTAAAGTGCTCTTCATCTTCATTCTTCATTGCATTTCTCAACAATCACACCTAACAATCTTTGTTGATCATTGTGCATTGTTGTAGTGATAATGTCCAAATAAGATTGTGTAATCTTAGTTTTGGTAGAGACTTTGAGTGGGTTTTTCTTGAATAAAACCATTGGGGTTTTGTCCTCCAAGAATTGGGGGTTTTTGCACTAATCTTTGCTTCATAGATTCAGCCGAGTGAAAGGTTTGAAGAATGGTGGGTTCGTTTAAATAAGTAATAGTAACCTAAGGATTGTGAAGGAAGGTTAGGGTTCAAGCGTCTTGTGATTGAAGTCAGCCGAGCTGGAATTTTGGAGAACATGGAGTTCTTGCAATAAGATAGCTACAACCGGAGGTTTCACGCAGATTCGGTCGAAATCAGCCAAGCTAGAGTTTTGGAGAATGTGGAGTTCTTGCAATAAGGTAGCTGCAACCGGAGGTTTGTTCGGAACGCTTGAAGGACTTGGTTCAACTAGAATCAAAGGGAGATAAGTGAATAGGATCCGCAACAACATTAGGGGTTGGTTGGTGGTGATCATTTCTTCTCTTGTAATAACTTTGCAAATTGATAATAAAAATCTCAATTCTAGTTTTAGAATTGGGGGCAGACGTACCCTAAGCGAGGACGAAAAGGGAATTGCCTAAACAAATTTGTTGTTGTTCTCTCTTTCTCTTAACTCTTCAAATTCTGCACTAATTACGTTTTATGTGAAATTAATTGTACAATCAATCTCGCTTAATTGTTGTGCATAGTAGCTGTTCGATAAATTGGTGCAATCACTTTGATTGCAACTAAGTAAAATTATGCACATTCAATTTGAGTGAAATTTAGACTTGGTGTGGAGTGCTCACCAAGTGTTCGATAAAATTAATCTCATACAAATCTATTAATATTTTACTTGCTCTCTTATTGTGTTAACGCATTATTAGAGGTAAAGATATCAAAGATTGTGGTAATTAATCGATTGATCTAGAGAGTGGTTTATTATCTCTATCGTATTTATTCCATTCGGTTTCACGCATATCCGATCTTTCCATTAACGGATCGTTTAGACGATTATGGTCTAGGGAGCTTTCGCAACCTTTGAAAACATTTTGAAAATTGCTAAATTTTAAATACTGATCTATTCAACCCCCCTTCTAGATCAGTACTATCGTCTAACAAAAACAGCATTAAGAAGAAAAACAACAACAACAACAAATTATATAAATAGAATCATTAGACAAGAATTTTTTTCCTGACACTATAACAACAACTACCATTGCTAAGTTGAATCCATGATTTTCATGCCTGATTTAATTTGGAGAAGAAATGATGGAGTATTGAAACTCGTTAATGGAATAAATGTTTTTGAGTTTCGTTTATGGAAAAATGATGTTTTCAAGTTTTGTTTAGTGTAGGAATAATATTTAGTAAATGAAAGAAGTTTGAAGGTAGAAGATGAAGTTTGTCTAATTACGTCTAGGGCAAAAGTGAATGAACTAAGAGCGTTATATATCTTTAAAAAGATTACAAGGCGCAACTTTTTACCACGGTTGGAATTCCAACCATGGTGAAAATTTTCTTTAAAATAAGTAAAAAATAAAAAATGTTGGTATTGAGATTCGAACCCATGACCATACGCACTTCTTGCCACGGTTGGAATTCCAAACATGGTGAAAAGTGGCTTAAAAATAAGTAAAAAAACCAAAAATGTTGGTGCTGGGATTTGAACTTGTGATCAGGCGTCACTTTTCACCATGATTGGAATCCCAAACGTGGTTAAAAGTGACACATTCTTATTTTTCATCACGGTTGGAGAAGAAATGATGGAGTATTGAAACTCGTTAATGGAATAAATGTTTTTGAGTTTCGTTTATGGAAAAATGATGTTTTCAAGTTTTGTTTAGTGTAGGGATAATATTTAGTAAATGAAAGAAGTTTGAAGGTAGAAGATGAAGTTTGTCTAATTACGTCTAGGGCAAAAGTGAATGAACTAAGAGCGTTATATATCTTTAAAAAAATTAGAAGGCGCAACTTTTTACCACGGTTGGAATTCCAACCATGGTGAAAATTTTCTTTTAAATAAGTAAAAAATAAAAAATGTTGGTATTGAGATTCGAACCCATGACCATACGCCACTTCTTGCCACGGTTGAAATTCCAAACATGGTGAAAAGTGGCTTAAAAATAAGTAAAAAACCAAAAATGTTGGTGCTGGGATTTGAACTTGTGATCAGGCGTCACTTTTCACCATGATTGGAATCCCAAACGTGGTTAAAAGTGACACATTCTTATTTTTCATCACGGTTGTTATCAAGGATCTTAGTGAAAAGTATTTTAATAAAATAAAATAAAAAATACAGGCGCCTAAATATCACCTATTACTTCGGTTGATTGAATAGTCGGGGTAATAACGTGTTACAAAAAATATATTTTGTAGTAGTGTTTAGTAATTCCAATCGTCTAGTCATGGTAAGGTCTTGAAAAACAAAACGAGAAGTAAAAAATGTTACTTTACAATTGTGATAATGGGTAATCTTATGGATGGAAATTAAATTGTTGGAAAGTTTATGAACATGAAATACCTATTTTAACTTAAATGAAGGTTGTAAGTCAATATTTCTAGTGCTAACAAGAATGAAAGTCCTTAGCAATATTGATATAAGAAATACTCGAATGTGAAGTATAAAAGGATATTAATGTGTAATCAAATGTGATATGGGTTTGAGTGCTTCTATGGGATTTGAATATCTAACCAAATCACATGACTCAAACAAAGTAACAAATAAAATAAGAAACACAAACAAGAAAAATATCGAGTATGGAAGAAATGAAAGAAATCGTCACTCCACAAAGGAATGCTAATATTAATGTAGAATCATCACAAGAGTAAGAGGCTCTTGATAAGATTCAAGTTTGGTTCAAAGAACAACCCTTGAGAGCATTTCTCTAAACTCACACAAAGTGTCTTTTTTTCTATTTTGAAAAATTATCAAATTTTATCCAAATAAAAATACATTCTAAGATAAAAGGACATAGTATCTAAGATGCACACAACTAAAGACATGGTACCTAAAATAACAAGTTCTTAGGCACACACAAACCAAACTTAATTTTTAATTTAAGATATTATTATCACATTCAAAAATAAAAATTGATCTTAAACTAGTTCTGTGATCAAGATATGAGAATGATATGGATTAATCTTGTCACGTGATTTTAAGTCAATAAAGTTAATAAGTTGTTGCTCCAATTGTGACATTAACTTTCTAGTCTTTCCTATATTTAATGCTCCTTCCACTCAAAGCTCTTGAGTACCCTAAGACTTTATGTAGGATAGGTCCTCATCAAAATGTTACATGATTAGTAGCACTAAAGTTAAGAATCTAAGCATTCTTAGAAAAATTACCACATATATTAAAAGATTGGGAGTGCAAACTCTTACTAGTAATTGTTACTTGATTGTGAGGTATGTTTTACAATACCGAATTTTAAATATTACCTTGATTGTGGTTGTTCAAAGCATATGAATGAAAATAAGTCTTTGTTTTCTTCTTTATCTCCTAAAAATAGAATTTTTTGTTTTCTATGATAATAATAACAAAGAAATGATTGTTGGTTTTGGTACTATAAATAAGTCTTTGTCAAACTTGAATTTTGAAAAGAATCCGTCGAGAGATTTGTGTCAAAAAGGTAAACAAGTAAAAATTTTATTTAAAACAAAATATATTATTTCTACAAATAAGCATTTATAACTCTTACATATGGATCTTTTTTAGTCCATCCAGAACTATGATTTAATATATTATAACATACGAGATATTCTTCATTTATAAACAATAATGTGATGAATCAAGTAGATTAAAGAAAAATTGGTTTATCTTTAAAGAGACCACATCCTCTCTTGAAAATTAAAATTAAAATTTAATCAAGAAAATTGAACTTCTTGTATGTTTTAAATGCAACCTAAGTTTTGAAAATATGACATAATTGTTTTACTAACATCGTGTCAAAATGAATTTTAAACTTCTAAGATGAGTGAGCCCCGCAATGATGACGGGACAAGCATCCCTTGATGAGAACTTGATTAGAGCTTGAGTGATCTTGAGAATAGCTTGCATATTGAGTGATGTGGCATAAACACATGAACCACCTCTGAATTAACATGAACAAATTTGCATTTCCCTTGATCAAAAGGCCTTTGTCTTGCCTTGATTTGAAGTATGATCACCTTATGAGCAATAAGAATAAACAAGTACCAACTCTTGTAGAAGTTATGGTTAGTTGTTAAGCAAAACAAGATGAAACCTTAATGTTAAAATACAAACCAAGATGTGGTCATGCTTGTGATTCCATGACCAAATGCAATGGTCATGCATGATATGTTTTGATGTATGCAAATGAAATATGCAAAAGGATAGAAAGGGGAGGGTAAATTTTGGGGTATGGCATATGGCAAAGACAAAAAAAATTCCAAAGCTTTTCTGATAGCTCCTAACTCATCTGAAAAGACTTTAAGGCAATTATGAAAATATTTTCTTAAGAAAAATAAGTTTAAAAATATGTTTTAGGTAGTTTGATTAGTCGTATACTTTACGAGAAAACCCTAGTGCTTTTACAATATATATTCACTCAAACGCATTTGGCCAGGCTTTCACACACTTCAAGACTTTGGCATAAACCTCCATTTTATAAACACTTGCTTGACCTTTATTTTAAGATGAGGTTTGAGTTATATTCCTTTAATTGCCATCATCGGAGAATCTAACTTATCAAGCTATATTAATTTAGTTGCATCTTTAATCGCTCTACACTTTACTTTAGTTGTTGTCATCAAACACTAGTTGTTGTCATCAAAATCATGTTTGTCTTTAATGGAACTTCCTTGATTAGTAACCTGAAAAACAAGGTTTCACGCCTTTAAACGATTGAAGCTTATGGACGGTGATGATTCTTATTATACTCTTTAAATATCTTCATGCATCGCTCTACAAGATAAACCCACCTTAAATAAACCAGTCCATAAAATATAATCTCCCTAACTAGATAAAAAGTTAAGTGAATCATAATTTCAAAAAAATTATAGAGGTAAATACATTTTCAATTGACACATGATAATTCCAGCGTCATGTTTCAACTCATCTAAGTTTTCTGGATCAATAACTTTATTTCCTGAATCCAGTCACCTAAATTCTTACCATATTTTTTCTTGCCTTGAATGTTGAGAAGTTTTCTAGTAAAAATATCACACACATTTTTCTCCACGTGCATCACATCAAGACAATGTCTTACATCGAGGCTAGGCCAATATTGAAGATCAAAAGAGCAGTGGCCTCTTTTTCCATATATTTTTCTCCACAAACCCTTTTTGGTTCTTTCCAAGGAAAAAATTAATGTGTTATTGTTGTTTATAAATTTTCTCCTTGGTTAAGATCTTTGGAGCGATATCAAACTTTTTCTCTCCATTAAAAGCCTTCCACAATCTACGATATGGATGATTGGATTTTTGAAATTTTTTATGCCCAAGGCAAACACTTTTTTTTTCATTATTTATTTGGTGGGAGCATGTATCATCTTCACATATACGACACATTTTATATCCCTTAATGGTGTACCCATACAAGTTATTATATGAAGGAAAGTCATTGATTGTGCAAAACAACATGGCATTTGTCTTTAAATTTTCACCCACATGCGCTTCATTAACATCAATGAATTTCTCCCATAAAAATCTTAAATCTTCAATCAATAGACTTAGATAAACATATATCTCATTTCCTAGTTGATTTGAACCCTAAATCAACATACATAACATCATATATTTGCGCATTATGAACAACCACATAGATAGTGTCGTGCCCCAAATTTTGACCATTCATCTTTTCCTTTTCAGCTAACTCAGAGTTTATATTATCGATATGTCTAGAGTCTCATACAAGTTGTTTGTTAAAATCCAATGACCTAAAAGAGTCAAAGGAGAATCATTTTGACTCTTTAGGAGTTTTGATCTCATCATACTTTAGTTGCTATTTTTGAGTTTTCCAAGGTATAATTTTAATTTTTTATTTAATATATAGTTTCAATTAATTAGCTAATTAGGATAGCATATATTCCTTACTTTAGAAAAGAAATTAGGACTAACCAAAAAATATTTAGAGATTTATTATTATTAGTTAGAATTTGATTATGATTAACCAATAAAGTTAAATAATTCATTAAGTATTTAAATTATTGGTTTTTTATTTAAGTATTCGGAAGTTCCATTTTATTTTGAATAAGTGTAATGGTCTAATGGAGGATAGCACATGGACAAAAAGTTATGAGTGTAATGGTCTAATCAAGTTGTTCACTCCAACAATTTTTCTCTCCTTTTATGTTTTAGTTTCACTAAATATTATTTTATAGTTTCACTTTTTACTTTTTATTTATTATTTTCAAATTTATTTATTTTTAATTTTTTTTTTTTTACCTTTTTGCATTTTTTACCTTAATCCGTCAAAAAAAAAATCATCGATGTTAATTTGATTACTTAGATTACACATGATGTATTTGTGAATTTTTATTAGCATAGTCTTGTTTTTTTATGTCTAATTTTTGTTGATTTTATTTCAATTTTGCAATGCATATTATGAACTCTTCGACCAAATTTACTATTAGAATCAATTTCTTTTAAATAAAAATCTCATAATTTTGTTTTTAAAAGATAACGAAACAACACCATCATTTTCCTTGCACGAAATCTTCAAATCAATATCTTTATCATCCATTGATAATCAATAAACCAGAAATTCACTCTCACAACAACATTCAAACATGAATTTAACCAAAATTCCTAAAACCCAACACAATCACAAACAAAAATAACAACAACACACCAATAGTTATTGTTATTGTTACCATGTTTCATTATAAACTCATCATCCGATCATTTCTCATTACTCATATTGTTTGTTTCGATGACTATTATTCAAAGCCAGATTAATATATGTCACGAAAAAACTGCAGAGAAAAATTCCATTTTCACAAACCTCATTACCAACAAGAAAGAGCGTTCCAAATCGGTGTTTTCGTTCTAAAAAATCAGAAAAAAATCGATAAACGGATAATCCTTAGAAGCTATCTCTAACATATTCATGACGTCACCGACGATATAGCATTTGTGCTTGTTTGCTAATGTCATCGATGGGGAAACAAGATGGAAATTTGTTCCGTTCAATCATCTAGCAACTTTTGACACCATGGCAATGGAAGTTGATCTCAAGAATAAAATCAAATCGAATCTCGAATTGTTTCTCAAAGCGAAACCAATCTAATATGCAAATGACAGCATCCTCCTAACAATGAACAAAAGCAGCAACAAATAGAAACTGAATCCAACTTCATACACACGCGAATCTGACACCTCCTACACCGGGCCCACACAGCCTCCGTTAAGCCACCTTCGACGCCGGACAACACCATCTCCGACGCCTTTCTCGAACCTGCCACCGTCGCACATCCGCCGCTGAAAAAATTGTTGCTTTATGTTCCGAAAAAGAGAAGAAAAATACATGGTAATCCATGTCTCTTTTATTTCTCTATTTAGTTATTTATTTGTTATTTTTTTAATCATTGATTTTCTTTTCTTTTTATTTATATTACCGTGGCATTAGGCCTTTTAAGAATATTATTATTATTATAATTATTATTATTAATATTATTATTATTAATATTATTATTATTAAAATTATTATTATTATATTAACTTTTTATTTTAAAAACTCTCCTATTATCTCATTACATTCTCATGTGGTTGTTTAGAAAAAATATATACTTTTTTTCTATTGTTTTACTTATTTATTTATTTACGTCATAATATGAATTGTAATATGAATTGTAATGATACAATTTACATTATAGTATTTTTTATACTGTCAATATGAATTGTAATGACACAATTTACATCGTATTATTTTTTTATATACCACAATAGTATTTTTGAGGCCTAGCTCATTTCTAGCCTTTTAGAATTGGATCTCATTGTTAAGTAAATCTTAATTTTATAATGTGAGAGTAAATTTGTACTTCTAAATTATTAAAAATACAAAAGATAAAATTATGGGATAAAACTCTAAGATTTTTAAGGATTAAATTAGGGATAAAATCAGGATAAAGGGGTTATATCTAATATTCTAGTATAATCACTATTTTTTTTTCTTAAATAACTTAAATATTATTTTTACAAACAATTAAGGGATAAAATCAAATTCAACACACTTCAAACTATAATTCCTCTACCTTAGTGTATTAAGGTGTTTTCTTAAAATCAATCACTTCTCCGCCTCCGATGCGTGAGAATTTTCAAGGGATAAAAACATTCAACAAACAATTTTTTTCTACCAGAACTACGGGACTCTGATTCTCCAATGAACTTGGAGGTACGTAGGCATAGAGTTGTAAACTCTAGCGAGTACAATAATCCAAAACCTTTTTAGGTATTTCTCTTAATAAATTTTATTTTTTTAATAAAACATTTTTTGTAAATAATTAAATAGTTAATAAATATTAAAGCAAACACTTCTTAGAAACACACTAACCCTAGAATTAAAGGAAGATCTTATTAAGTACAATGGAGGTAAGGGGTGCCTAACACCTTCTCCTTACTTAACCGACTCATGAACCCAGTATCTCACCTTTAGTTAGTAGGTTTTATCATTATTTTCATGTTCCTTAGGAACGAATAAAGGATGGCGGTGACTCTGTCGTTTTTCCAGTCGCGACAGCTGGCGACTCTGTTGGAGAGTTCTTATACTTTTCCTAAAGAGAGTCTATCCTAACCTCTGGTTTTAGGGGTTTTGTGTGCATCTTTGTTTGTTTGCTTTTATTTATTTATTTGTTTAATGCTTCTCCTTTATTTATTTTTCTTTTTATGCTCCTTATTATTATCTTATCTTATTAAAATTTCATATATCATTAGTGGGAATTGATATTCAGTGAGAAGCTAAAACTCAAGCTCGAGGAAAAATTAAGCTTGAGTAAGGGGTCGTCCTGTCTAGGCCACCGGGGTTTTCATCCCGTAGTGTCTTTGATGACGATTCAGCCTAGAATAGATCAATTCAAAAGGTTTTTCATGAGAAGGCCAGCACTTCTTCATGATAGAGCTTTGAGTTCGATCCATGACTCTGGGGATCTCTTCTATAACCCTCTCAACTTAGGGTGACCTTATGTTATCAACCTGCAAAGGTCGTTACTAAGGTCCCTCCTAGATGAGACTTATCCCGAAGGATTACCGTAGGAAGGCTTGCTCCTTCTCATGATAAAACAAGGGTATAGTCCATGACTCTAGGACTATTATCTTATCCAAAACTTTATATCCTACAAGTGAGGGGATTTGGTACTCTAACCTTATATTCAACATAATCTTAAGCAGCCTACCCGATATAGGACATACTTACATGACCACCCTAACAAAAATCTTTAAAGTTAATAGATCTTTATGGCATCATACTATTAGTATCAAAATAAAACTTTTAGCATACCTTTTAAAAAACTTTTTTTGCATACCCCATGCATTTGCATGCATACACATACATTTGCATATCCTTTCCACTTTTGACCTTCCTCCAACTTTCAGTGAACATTATTTTTAAGCTTTAACATTTTAAGTCCCACACAGTCTCAAACTTTTTAGAGGGTCCCAAATTTTATTTTTATGTTTTTATTTTTTTACCGTATGATGATGATAATCGGACGATCTTCGTTTTAAGTTTTATCACTATTTTTATTATAATTTCTATTTGTTTTATTTTTTGTCTTAAAATTCAACAAAAAAAATCAATCAAATTATTGCAAAGAATTTCTCAAAAGATTAGGGTAGCAGAATGTCAATGATATGTCAACTCCCATTAACACTTTGTAATATTAAGACAAAGATTAGGAAAGCAAGACAGTAGAAGAAAGTAAATACAGAAATATTATTTGTTCCCTTCTTTATATTACAGCAAATCGTCCTGAGATCATGTTTAGTGCTTGCATGTGTGCGCGTTTAAAAGCAAACCCTAAAGAATTACACTTCTTTATTATAAAATGCATTATGACGTACCTCTGGCACAATACACGTGAGTTTATTGTATCCTAATATGATGAATTTCACTTTGATTGAGTACACTCTTATTCACACTTTGCATGATGTAAAATGGATCAGAAAAGTATCGGTTGAACTTACCATTTGCTTCATAACTATCTTGTTTCAAATGAAGGAGCTTGAAAGGGGTGTGTTCATTGAATACACTAAATTGGTTACAATAGCCAAGAATTTGGAAAATAAAGGTTTGTTGTTTAAGAAACCCACCATAGAATGATTAAATGATTAAAGTCATTATTTATCAAAGCTTTAATATGTAGTAAGGTGTTCAATCAAACTATAACCCTTTTTTGGATGTTACGTATTATGCCACTATGATACTTTTATAATATCAAAATGTATAAATAATAAAACTAAAAAACCATGAATAATAAAAGAAAAAAAACTGCTCCACTTCAGATGAGAACAAAAAGAACAAAATAAAAACATTAAATAAGTTTAAAATATAACTCAAGTTAATTTAGATATTGAATATAACAATAATATGGTAAAAAAATGATACCGGAACTTTATGATTCTCAGCAAATACTAAATGATACCGGAATTATAGGTCTCCTGTACCAATAGCTTTCATAGAACTTTTTCTATCTGGAATAAACTTCAATCCAACCTATAATTCAATTGAGTGATTTTAGATTAAGTTTAATTATCATCTTATGACAAAAACTATGTAATATGATCATACAATATTTTTATTTTTTTACATTGAAAGTAGAACTTGCTAGCAAGTTATGCCACTTTTTAAATGTTTCGTGGTATGAATGCTTACAAAATGTTTCATGCTCCAATCCTTATGTTCTTTTAAGTTTTTGAACAATCGTACTGTGTAATTCATGCTACTAACAAGTTGCAAATGAAATAGTAAGAAGATAATAGTATAATTATTAGCAATAATTAATTAAATTAAATCTCGGATATTTCATACCTGGATCACGGTATAAAATTTGTGCAGCTAAATTGAATCCTTTATGTTTTAGTTTCAATCTCTTTTTAAATCATGATGTATAAAAATTTGTATTCTAAAGAGTTATAATCATATTGAATCTCTGATCTCTGCAATTCAGACACGTATTTTTATAGCGAATAATTAAGAAGCCATGAATAAAGATTTTGTGAGAATTTTTCCTTCTTCATACCTTTACATGCTCCAATGATTCCAATGCAGGACTCAATATAGATCCTTCCATTCTTGTCGGAAAAATTCAAATATAAATATAAATATATGTATATAAAATCATATGTTCATCACTTAATTATCATAAAAATATCTTAATAGTAAATATGAAATATTGAATTTCTTAAGTTTCTCTCACAATCTACTAATTTCAATTACATAATCAAAATCAAGAGAATTCACCAAATCAAAAGAAATAATAAAGTGTGTAACCGAAATTTGAAGATATATATTTTCATTATTCTCAATTGAAACAGAGCAGAGAGCACGCCACTGAAGATAATTTTTGTGTGCAAATAATATGGATGAAACAACAAATAAGTTATTATCATTTCGATTGAGTGTGACAACACGAGCACCACAAATCTCAGAAGAAAAAAATATAACATATTATTCTCATGCTAATCAATTGGCATTGTTGTATTAGGGACATGAACAAAAACAACACAACAAAAAAAAATGTACAAGTAGAATTTGAACATAAAAAATGGAAATGAAAAGTAAGAGTAAAGAGTTTATGTGAAAAGAAAAGGTGAAACACAGTATTTGACATAAGAAAAAATTAAAGGTATATGATTAGTGGTTTGAAAAGAAAAAGTAAAAAGTTGTTGTTGATGAACGAAATGATTCAGTTAATATAAAATTTGATTGCTATATATATGAAGATATTAAAAATTTTGCTTACGTTGTAGTATGATTCTTTGATAAGAACTTGGAAGTATTTTGTAAAAATTGAGAAGCAAATTTGTAAGTTACCACAGTGGTATTAGTCCCCACATCGAACAGACAGTTGAAATAGGGTGAACTTCAATGAAAATAATAAGTCGCTTGCCACAAATAATGAATAGAACCCTACTATTGTAAAATAATTGAAAATCAGGGAAGAATAAGAAAAGATTAATACTTGGATTGGTGGGGTGCGCCAGCAATTGCTATAGTGCAACGCAAAAGCGACACACAAGAGACCCAATAGCAAGCTATTGTGGTGGACTCTTCCCCTCAAGAAATAAATTTAATATCGTGTGGACCAATGGCCCACATATCAGATATTAAACTAATAAGAACAGATACTACACTTGATCTTAGCCAAAAGGCCGAGAAAGGTATGCTTATTTCCTCAGCTGGCTCTGGTTTTTATATTACACATTTCCTCTGCTTCTTCGTTTGCTTCCCGATGTGGGGCTTAAAGCAGTACACCATTTTGAACCCTTGTTGCGTTACTGCTTCATCAATCAATCATCAACTAGCCTTTAAGGTTACATTATCATTCAGGATTACCATAATGTTGCTTGGATATTATGCCTTTCACAGTTTAAACTACGATTCCTGTATTTCTAACCACCTCAAATTAACTTAATATTATCTTCTCTCACATGTTATATGGTATAATTCTTATGCAGCAGCATGTAATGTCTCCTATGTTTTGTTATGCAGCAGCAGCATGTAATGTCTCCTATGTTTTGTTATGCAGCAGGAAGCTAACAACACAATGCAAGGAGACTTGGAACAGACCAATTACAACTTATACTTGCTTCCACATTCTTTATCATGCCCTCACTACTTATTTTCTCAAACCTTCTTTTAACCCATCTATGTATTTCTAAGCACATCAACTTAATAGTATATTTTCTCTAACATGGTGTACAACTTCATGTCCTTTTATTTATTTTCTACCAACTTCTCTCCTTGCTAAAACAATCTCTCTCCCAACTCAAATTTTAAAAACTCTTATATTTTCATTTAATAACTTATTACTTGTCTCATTTTGCTCATTTATGCAAATACAATCTATTTATTAACTTATTCACACAACACTATCATTATAAATTAATTATTCATTCTAAGAGACAAATAAATTAACTAATGTTCTATGAATAGTTTTTAGAACAAATTGAATCTACTTTGACCACTACAATCTATTTATTAACTTATTCACACAACACTATCATTATAAATTAAGTATTCATTCTAAGAGACAAATAAATAAAACATTGTAACATTTTATAAATATCAATTTTACTATCTACTAATTGAAGCAATTGCACCGTGATTGACTTTTGACATCTGTATCAATTGTCGTCAACTAATATAATTTCTAAAGTTTGTATTCACATGCATTGCCTCAATGGTGTGGCACTTCACATTTTATACTACATTGATATAGTCCTATATTTGTGGCATATCAATCATTCATAATCAAGGTAATATATTAAAACCAAACTAGACATGCATAATTAAAGTGATGAATGATTGATAGGCCGCAAGTATACAGATATATCAATGTAGTATAAAAAATTATCGAATTCACTATGACAAATTACAATTACCGTTATCTATCATTCCTATGTTTAGCTAAGGTTACTCAAATAAATAGTTGATTTTATGCAAAAATTGAAAATAATAGATTTAAATCAATATTAATAACGAGATACCAAAACGTTGATTTCCGTCTACCTATGTTACTCATACAATTTAAAACATTTAATCATAACGAGAAAATTGTTTTTGTAGAAAAAAACTAAATGAGAGATACCATCCACTTTCGCCGGTCCCTTATCGGATTTTAAACCCGTAATCGCACACTTTTGTAGTGCATAACTACAATTTTAAAATCCTTAATTAAAATTGGAGAATTTTTGCGATTTGATAATTAAAAATCTGGATTTTCTAAGTCCAATATTGTTTTCGCTCTTTCAACGCGTAAACAATATTTTGGTGTTTCTACTTTCGTAATAAAGTTTTAAATTAAAAACAAAGTTTTTAGAACATAAAATGTATTCTCGTTACAGTTAAATAAGCATGTAAGTTATACGAGTTTCGTCTGTATGACGGTCCTCGTGTTTCGGAATCAGACTAATCAAACATGGTGAAATAAACATTTAAATAGAATACTTTTGTTGAAGACATAATAAAAAAACAACAAAGTAAATGAACCTCGCAATTGTATAAATTTTGAATCTCGCATAAAATAACTGCTCATAAAGGAGACTTTGTTCTTATACGACAATACAATAATGAAATAGCAATGCGGAAAGTAAAATATAACAACAATAATACTCCAACATTGCAAAATTCTAAAATTGCAGAAAATCAAACTTGCATAAAAACCCCAATGTGGAATTTATTATGCTCTAAAACAAGTGAATTTAATGCTCAAGTAAGCATGGATGATTGTTTCAAGTCTTTACACTGCTTTTCATAAGTGAATTTTCCCTTAAAAAGTGGTGCAAAACATCCAGAAACCGTGCAAATCATCCTTAAATCGTGGAGGCAACAATTGCTAGAAATCATGAATCGTGCAAATCATCCCGTCATGACGCTTTAAGTGAGAATCCTGATCATGGGTCCATGACGAGTGACAGTGCGTTCGCATAGAATTCACGCACTATCTTGTCGTCCAAGTGAAAGGCTCATCGTCATTAGGAAGTGCGTTCAAGTGAAAGGCTCATCGTCATTAGGCAGTGCGTTCGCATAGAACTCACGCACTATCTCGATGTCATAGCTCTCGAGTGGAGAGATCAACCGGTCCCATTTCTTGCTATGAATCAACCCAGCAAATGTCCGGTAGTCGCCTTCGGGGTTGATCATAAATCTCTTCTCTAGCAAAAAAATTCTTTTTTCCAATGCCACATAGTGAGCGGCTTGCTTTGCCCCGACGAATTTGTCGGTGTCGAATTGTATTGGCACAGTACGGGAAGTGCTCCCGACCTTTCTCTTTTTCGAAGCGCTTGATCGGTCACCATTTCCATTGAATTCCCGCCGTTAATCCGACGTATTTTCATCACTCTGGTAAGATTTATGTTTGTTTTTAGTTGCATTTGAGTCAAGTATCAAGTTTTGTTGGTTTGGTATTACATTACATTCGATTACGAGTTTAAGTCAAAAAGACCTTGTTTATGCTTCGTTTGGGTAGTGTCATTGTTCCAGGTTTAAAAAGCAAGAATGGTGAAGTTCGGGACACTCTGAAGGACGAAAATATGACAGAACAGCAGGTCAACACGGCCACCCGTGTGCCACCACACGGCCGTGTTGTTGGTCAAGCAGAGAAAAAGATGAAGCAGAAAACAGGGATCAACACGGGCACCCGTGTGTACACACACGGCCGTGTTGATTAAAACAGTGCATCTACACGGGTACCCGTGTGTAGGGACACGGCCCGTGTTGTTGCTACTGTAACAAATGCTGAAATTAATTAATGCAGGAGAAAAAACACGGGCGCCCGTGTGTACACACACGGCCGTGTTGATTGCACGCAGCCTGGAAAACCTAATTTTGCATTGTGAACCGATTCTTCTCATTAAGGGCAGTATGGACCTTTTGCTTGGAGAGGAGGCATCTGAAACTATAAGAAGGCTTGGAAGAGAAAGAAAAAGGAACCTTTTGACAGACGAACGAAAGCATTACCGTGGAGAAGATAGCGAATACAACGGATTCGAAGACGGCGAGATTCAAGGGTAGCCACCATTGAAGATCAAACTCTCCTAATTCTTTGTAATGTCTAATCTTTACTTTATGAGTTCTTTAAGTACTATGAGAGGCTAAACCCCCTGATGCTAGGGGGTGGTCCTGATGTTATCGTATGTATGAATCTGAACCGATGATTCCTTGATTACTATGTTATGTCTTTCAATTTAATTGTGTGATGTTATTATGCTTTTGTATCGGACAAATACAAATTAATCTATGACTTCCAATTACAGGACTGTGATTGGTAGGGTTTTCACACAATTGGGTTTATGAATGCATCATCTAGGACTAGTAACTTTCATAAATTACCGTAAACCTTGATATATTGTATGATTAAAACGAATGATTAATTGAATGGACATTTGAGTAAGAATTGGTAGTTTAATAGTTTCTCACTTAAGGACTTAAGTAAGAACATTCTGAGGTTAGGTGATTGAATGTATCATAGGCATTAAGGAAATCGGGATAAATTCATAACGGGCTAACTCAACCACTTACCCTAGCATCTTTTATCTTAATCAGTTATTTTTACTATCTTCGTGTCACTATTCGCAATTCCAAAACAAACCAACCATTATCTTTTTGTTTGAATAGAATCGAATTGAAATAAGTAATTCCTACGCAATCCTCGAGATCGATACTGGGAAATAAACTCCCTATTACTACATCGGTGAAAATAGTACACTTGCTATTTTTCCGATCAAGTTTTTGGCGCCGTTGCCGGGGATTGCCAAACTACATATTTTAATTTCTATTCTATCGAAATTTTGTTGCTCGCCAACCAAAATTTTATCTGTGACAATTTTGTTATTCAATTTTAATCTTTGTCTAACTTGTTTATGCGAGGTAAGTCCTCAGCTGATTTTCATTTTGACGCAGAACCAGAGAGAACATTGCGGGCAAAGCTCAGAGAAGCTAGAAGAAAGAAACTGGCAAACTCTGACAGCGAAGAACCGGCCACACCGAGAACACCAGCTTCCGTTCACTCCGAAAAATCTGAGTCAAACACAGATTCCCATCCAGACACTGTAAACATGGCTGCAGACCCACCTCCACCGGAGAGACTTTTAGGTGACTATGGCAGACAGAATAATCCAGCAGTGCGGTTGACCATTGTGAATCAACCTGTTAATGTTGCTCACTTCCAGTTACACCCGTCTACTATCCGCCAGTTAGAAAGCAAACCTTTTGCAGGAAAGATCAATGAGGATGCAAACAAGCATCTGCAGAGGTTTCTGACTATGACTACATCACTGAAAATTGATGGGCATTCTGAAGAGGCAAAGAGATTGGTCATGTTTCCCTTCACGTTATCTGAGGACGCCGAGGAATGGTTCTATGCCCTACCTGCAGGAAGCATTACTACATGGCAACAAATGGAAACAGCATTCTTGAATGAGTATTTTCCTGCTTCTGTGTATATCCGTAAGAGGTATGACATTGTGAATTTTAAACAGAAAGAAGGAGAGACACTTGGAGATGCCTACAAAAGATTCAAAAGATGTTTAGTTGCATGTCCTACACATAATCTGGATGAAACTGAACAAATGCAGAATTTTGTAAATGGGCTGAAGATGAAAACTAAACAACTCATTGATACAGCTGCTGGTGGCTCGTCTAATTTTTCTACAGCAACCGGTATCAAAAAAATCATCGAAGCTATTGCAGCAAATGAGCATTTGGAATTGTATGACCGTACTGTAAATCAGCCGGAGGGAAAAATTGACTTGAAATTAGCAAATCAGGTAGTGAAAATGGAAGACCAGATTGCTGCTGAGGTTGAAAGGAGATTGAAAGCTATGAATTTAGGTACCCAGACTGTTGCTCAAGTTCAGCCGGTTCCGACCATGATTTGTGAAATTTGTAGTGGACCACACAATACTGTTCATTGTTTTGCAACACCGCAACAGATTGAAGAAATAAAATTTTTAAAGCAGAACAATCCCTACTCCAACACATACAATCCGGGGTGGAAAAATCATCCCAACTTTGCATGGAAAGATCCAAGAGGGAACGTGCAACAGCAGGCACAAGGTCAATATCAAAATCAATATCAGCAGCAGCAGCAGCAACAGGTACCTCAGAAGGCAGATTGGGAGATTGCAATTGAAAAGATGGCAACTCAAAATATGCAATTTGAAGAAGAGACTAGAAACAATCAGAAAAACACCACCGCCTCCCTAAGGAATCTCGAAGTTCAGCTGGGACAGATAGCACAACAACTGTCAAGTTCTAGAACACCAGGTTCCCTACCTAGTGAAACAGTTCAAAACCCAAGAGGTCAGGAGAATGTTAATACTGTCACGACGATAGAGAAAGAGGTTGCAAAAAAGAAAAAAATTATGTCACCGAGCGAGCCGACTAAAGAAGAAACTACAAAAGGAACTAAACCGGTGACTAAGTTGCCCTACCCTCAGAGAGTGACAAAGAAGGAACCTAGTGAGTCCGACCTGGAGAAATTCATGACTATGTTTAAAAGGATTGAGGGTCATATGACTTTGTTTGAAGCACTTGAAAGGATGCCCATGTACAAGAAATTCGTGGAAGAGGTAATGGCTGAAAAGAAACCAACCACTGAAGAACAGGTATCTGGTAAGGAACAATATAATGCAAACTCCCTGGAGCAGAACATTCCTAACAAACAAAAGGATCCAGGAACCGTCACAGTACCGTGCACAATCAAAGAAAGAACCTTCAAAAAGGTACTAATAGATTCGGGAGCCAGTGTGAATCTGATGCCATTATCGGTCTATCACAGGTTGGGTATTAAAAATATTAGTGATATAAAGACCAATCTGAAGTTTGCGGATCACTCAAGGAAAGATGCATATGGTATAGCTGCAGATGTGCTGGTAACAATAGCGGACTTGACTTTCCCAGTTGATTTTGTAATCCTAGACATACCTGAAGACAATGAGGCAACCATTATTCTGGGTCGACCTTTCATGAAGACGAGTCGATGCAAGCTCGACATGGATGAGTGCACCCTAACCTTGAAAGTTCACAACAAGGAAATAACATTGAATGCTATTGAAAATCAGGAGATGGAAGAAAATACAAAATCTCAGTATCAAGTAGGCTTAATCAAGACATTGAATACTATCAAAGGCTCACCACTGCCAGTAGCCACCCGAAATGGAAAGATTCCTAACACTGGAAGGATAGTTAAAAAGGAATCGTGGTACAAAGGAGTCCACACTGATAAAAGAGACAATTTCTGTGTTGTGGACAAGAGGTGCAACAAGGTTTTGAACCTGAAATACCCCCCATGATAAGGGAAATGAACCGTCGAGCCATGCGACGTTAAACGAAGCGCTTCGTGGGAGGCAACCCACGCGGTTGATTTCTAATTTATTTCGTTTTTAATTTTTTTGGTGTGTGCTAAAATTTTGTGTAGGGGAGGAGGAGAATTAAAAGGGCAAAGTTACAAACACCTCCAAGTGGAAGGAAATTACACAAGTGCATTAAACCAACAGTAGTCGCTGTGAGTCCCCTTAGTATCTGGATTTAAACATTGAGGTCAATGTTTAGTTCAGGTGTGGGGGGGTTTTCCTTTCATGTTTTATTTCCATCGCTTTTGTTTTTGTTTGTTTTCGTTGTTTACTTGTGTGTACAGAGTGATGAGAAATGGTTGGACGAATCCGGGATCAATGGTAGTGGATGAATGACACCCCTCATACTTATTCTGATATGGCACCCCGGAAGTTGATGCAACCTTGAGAAAAGAAAGTCAGACACATTTTGGGAACACCGGACCAAGAAAGCGGTAGGGAAAGACCAAGTCAGGAAAGAACCACATAACACGAAGAGACTTCAGAGCTTGCAAGCTAACCAACATGGTGAGATCACAAAAAGCCAAACACGAAACATCAATATGAGAGTTCAGCCAGGTATAACTTTATCACTCTGATTTTGCGTATGTTCTGTTGACACGTCACAGCATGACAACACACACTGAGGCAAGTTGTTTGTTTAGCCAGGGCCTTTCTAGCCATCCCTATATGTATGTTTCCCTTCGTAAAACCCCGTTGAGCCTTAGCCATTTGTTCATTGTAAACCCCATGCTAACGTCAAGCATTATTCCTCATAAATCCATGTTAACTTTTAATTATCCATTCCCTTTTGTGTCATAACTCGGTATGATTGTGTGAATTGCAAGATGTGCAATGAAAATAAGTTTGGGGTGAAAATTTTGAAAGGGAAGGCAAGTGCATAAGATGAGATCATACAAAAAGAAAAACAGTATGTATGTCCTTTATAAGAAAAAAAAATAAGAAAAGAAAAAAATGCACTTGCCGAGACCTTAGAGATATGAAAGGCTCGGAAAGAGAAAAAAAAAAAAGAAAATAAGAAAAGAAAAAATGCACTTGCCGAGACCTTAGAGAGATATGAAATGCTCGGAAAGTTGAGTAGAAAAAGAGTCAAAAGAGTTTTTACCCCAAAAATATATGTGATGCACAGGAAAAGAAGAAAGAGTACACAATATGATTACCGAGTTCAAAACCCTTTGTTACCCAATTTTTGTTTATCCCACCGTACCCAAGCCCCGTTACAACCTAAAAAGACCTCAAAAAGTGTGTGAAATCTGCTGTGGTAATGACATTAGAATGTGTTCAAAGTTAAGAGTCTGATACTGTATACTGTGCTGTGAGTGTACACACCTAACCCCGAGAGATATTGTGAGTGAGTGAAAAGCTTGCAGGTGAAGAGGTTTCTGATGTGGAAATATGGTAAACTGCCTGAATTGGAGAGACCTGAAACTCGATTGGAAAGGAAGAACACAAATGGTGAAAGACTAGGTTGCAGTGTGGAAAACGAATTCGGAGGTGACCTTTGTTTGGACTCAATACATCACTTGAGGACAAGCAATGAGACAAGTTTGGGGTTGTGATCGGTCACCATTTCCATTGAATTCCCGCCGTTAATCCGACGTATTTTCATCACTCTGGTAAGATTTATGTTTGTTTTTAGTTGCATTTGAGTCAAGTATCAAGTTTTGTTGGTTTGGTATTACATTACATTCGATTACGAGTTTAAGTCAAAAAGACCTTGTTTATGCTTCGTTTGGGTAGTGTCATTGTTCCAGGTTTAAAAAGCACGAATGGTGAAGTTCGGGACACTCTGAAGGACGAAAATATGACAGAACAGCAGGTCAACACGGCCACCCGTGTGCCACCACACGGCCGTGTTGTTGGTCAAGCAGAGAAAAAGATGAAGCAGAAAACAGGGATCAACACGGGCACCCGTGTGTACACACACGGCCGTGTTGATTAAAACAGTGCATCTACACGGGTACCCGTGTGTAGGGACACGGCCCGTGTTGTTGCTACTGTAACAAATGCTGAAATTAATTAATGCAGGAGAAAAAACACGGGCGCCCGTGTGTACACACACGGCCGTGTTGATTGCACGCAGCCTGGAAAACCTAATTTTGCATTGTGAACCGATTCTTCTCATTAAGGGCAGTATGGACCTTTTGCTTGGAGAGGAGGCATCTGAAACTATAAGAAGGCTTGAAAGAGAAAGAAAAAGGAACCTTTTGACAGACGAACGAAAGCATTACCGTGGAGAAGATAGCGAATACAACGGATTCGAAGACGGCGAGATTCAAGGGTAGCCACCATTGAAGATCAAACTCTCCTAATTCTTTGTAATGTCTAATCTTTACTTTATGAGTTCTTTAAGTACTATGAGAGGCTAAACCCCCTGATGCTAGGGGGGTGGTCCTGATGTTATCGTATGTATGAATCTGAACCGATGATTCCTTGATTACTATGTTATGTCTTTCAATTTAATTGTGTGATGTTATTATGCTTTTGTATCGGACAAATACAAATTAATCTATGACTTCCAATTACAGGACTGTGATTGGTAGGGTTTTCACACAATTGGGTTTATGAATGCATCATCTAGGACTAGTAACTTTCATAAATTACCGTAAACCTTGATATATTGTATGATTAAAACCAATGATTAATTGAATGGACATTTGAGTAAGAATTGGTAGTTTAATAGTTTCTCACTTAAGGACTTAAGTAAGAACATTCTGAGGTTAGGTGATTGAATGTATCATAGGCATTAAGGAAATCGGGATAAATTCATAACGGGCTAACTCAACCACTTACCCTAGCATCTTTTATCTTAATCAGTTATTTTTACTATCTTCGTGTCACTATTCGCAATTCCAAAACAAACCAACCATTATCTTTTTGTTTGAATAGAATCGAATTGAAATAAGTAATTCCTACGCAATCCTCGAGATCGATACTGGGAAATAAACTCCCTATTACTACATCGACTATTTTTCCGATCAGCGCTCGACCTGGATGCCATCTGTAAAGTCATAGAAAAGAAACAGCACAACCACAAAACAGATTAGAGAGCAAAACAGAAAAACCAATTGTTGTCATGGTCGTTACTGCTTCGCCTAGCGAGGACCTAGCGAAGCTTCGCTACAGGTTCGCCTAGCGAAGTGGCAGCGAATGCTCGCCACTAATTCGCCTAGCGAAGATGCTAGCGAATGTTACGGGTTCTGGGTTCTCATTTGATAACCATCCAAATTCAGAAAACCCTAAGTTTAATGGTACCCATTTCAGAAACAAAGTGATTTATCATGCAAGGCATCGTTCTAAACATTCATGCAAACCTAAACATACATGCAAAACCTAATGATACCCACTCTCCCAAATTCATCTATAAATGTCTCATACTTCAGAAATTTCAAATTGACAGCATAAAGTAAATGAGATAGGACAAACCTGATTGGAGAGATCGATTGAATTTGAAATGCAACGGTGGTTAGGGTTTACAATGTAACAGTTAGGGTTTTTGTGAGGTGGAAAGTGAGAGAGTGATTGTGAGTTCGTGAGGTTCAAACTACAACACTTAAAAATGGTTTTTGGGCCCAAATGAGTGGCCTGCTGAAAATTAAATGGATTTCTGCCACGCAACGCTCACTACTGCTTCGCCTAGCGAGCAGTTAGCGAATCAGCTCGCTACTGCCTTCGCATAGCGAGCAGCTAGCGAGCATGACAGTATTTTGTTTTTTCAAAACAGCATGCAAAGCATATTTCAGCAAGTTTCCAACAATTTGAACACCAATTCCACACAACAGAAAGCTGTAAACACTTACAATGTTAGGGTGCCTCCCAACAAGCACTTGTTTAACGTTGGATAAGCTCGACGGTTCGAGATGCTCACAGAGGAGCATCCAAGGAGATAGCACAGCTCTCGCGATCCACAAGACCGCCAAGATACACCTTCAAACGCTGGCCATTAACCGTCCAACTCTCTTTCTTGTCCAAGTCCTCAATGACAATAGCTCCGTATTCTTTGACTTGTTTGACACGAAATGGCCCGGACCATTTGGCGCCATTTTGTTGGATAGTGTTCAGAGTGTCGGGTTTTTGTTATCGTCTCCACAAGGATTGTGAGATATCGCCGCCGTTCGACAGTGTTTAAGTTCTTAACTCGTAGTAACAAGGGGGGTTTTGGTTTTAGGTCACGGTATCTTGCATAAAAGGTAAGAAATTGCGGTAAAAGCTTTGGTTTTAAGATTTGAGAAATATTGTCAAAGTTAGGGTTCGACGATCACTTTGCATGCATATGTTCGATCAAACAAAACTCATAAACTCCTTTAGATGATAAACTATTTCACAAAGTCCTCCCAATGTGTTTATCTCTAACACACATTGTGGGTTTTCCCATTTTGATCCATTGTTGATCTCTCACACAATCTATCAAAATGACAACTTTTTGGTTCAACTTTATGGTGAACAAAATCATTCATTACTATCTCTAGCTAACAAACAAGATTGGATGAAAACCTAGGTAAAGAGTTGGAAAACATCTCTCGATCATAAACCAACACAAAGAGTTATCAATAAAACAAAGTTTTCACCATATATTCATCATCAAAGAGTTTACAAATGAAGATCATCCCATATACATACAAAGCTTATGATCATCTACATCTAACCTTGACAAAATGAAGGACTTAGCTACTCATTTTCATGGTAGCTTGGTCAACAAATTCCGATTGAAGGTTGATCAACATCCGAGTCGAAGAATCAAGATTGGATGGGAATCCACCTTCTTTTTGTGGAATATTGTTAAGAGATGAAGAAATATGAGAAAAATGGGTTTCTAGGTTACAAAAATATGATCCCAAGAAATGCTGAAAAAATATCTAAGTGTAAAAGTTGTGTCCTTTCCAAAAAGTAGCCCCTGCTACTTATAGTACTGGTTCCTGAGCTGTCATGCTCGCTAGGCGAGCAGAATGGTTCGCCTAGCGAGCCCCAAAATAAGCCACCTGAGGCATCTGCGCCCAGAAGAAATAACCAAGTCCAGATTTCATGTGTTCGCTAGGCGAAGAATCCTTCGTTAGGCGAAGCACATGCTTCCTCCTTCGCTCCAGCGAGTTTTGATGTTTTGCTACTGGAATTGCTCGCTGGAAGCTCGCTAGTGGCTCGCCTAGCGAGTAAGTGCTAGCTATGGTTTTGTCCAAGTCTGGGCGTGTTCGCTACTTCCTTCACCACAGCGAGTTTGATCATTTTGCTACTGTAAAATTCTTGGAATGTTCGCTGGCAGCTCGCTGGGTGCTCGCCTAGCGAGCACTTCGCTACATCACTCGCCTAGCGAGCATGCTGATGATTGCTTCCTTTCTTGGTTCCTTTGCCAACTTTCTTGTGTCTTTGTTTTCTACTCTTTCATGCCTAATTCCTGCATAATAACACACAAATTAAGGGTACCAAGATCATTTCACATTGTATTGCAAATCATCAAAAGCAAGGGCGGTTTCAAACACTTTTTCTACAAAAAAGAGTGAAAGATGCCCACATATGATAGCTCAAATAAGCACTTTTGGGCATCTAACAACAACTTGTCCCAACTTTTTTTAATTTTTTTTTAAAAATTTATTATTATTATTGTGTAATAATTATGATTTTAGTGTCATTTGGGTTGGGTCCAAGCTATTCTTAATATTTGCACCATATCCTAATCATTTCTACACTCCTTTTTTTTCTTTCTATTTTTACTTATTAATAATTTATTTAGATTAGTAATTAATTGATTAATTAAATGTCTATTTGATTAGTTGATTAGATTTTATTTAATTATTTTTTAATTTCCAAAAGAATTATTTGATTAGTCGATTTCAATATGTTAAGTTGATTAATTAGGTATTATTTTTCCCATGTCAATACTTGCACCTATATCATTTTTGTTATTTTTTTTTGTTATTTTAATCTTATTGTTTCATTTGTTTAGTATTTAATTTTATCGATTATTATTGATTAGTTTGATTAGATATTAACCATTTGTTTTTGCTAATAAATAGATTATTTGATTATTTTATTTCATTAGGTTTAGTCATTTAGATATGTAATCTTTATTCATATTCGTACCCTCACATGTAAATAATCACATTGTTCTCAAATATTTCCACACGAATCAAACCTCGATCAACATCGAGTGACTTTCCCTAAATTAAATGTAATATCTAATCCTTTTTCTAAATAAACACGAAAGAAGAGGACTGTTGGAATCTAACATTATAGCATAACCCTCGAATGATTGATTCTGAGGCACGCATATTGGGATAGTCATTCATTTTTTCTTTCGCTCTTAAAACACTTAATAACTTTGGAATAAAAAGAGCTGTTGGGATCTAACATTCCGATGTAACCCTTGAACAATTGATTCCAAGGCATGCGTCTTGTTATTATCAAGTGTTCGTTGTCCATTAAACCATTTCTTAAATAGCTTGAATGAAAAATGACTGTTGGAATCTAGCATTCCGGTGGAACCTCGAATGTTTGATCCTGAGGCTTAGATCTCGTTCTCATCAAACATTCATCATTCACCTATAAAATACATTCAACCAATCAAACTTTTTTATCTCGCCGTCGTGCGATCTCAAAAACCTTTTTATAAACGAAAGACATTTTGTCATAAGATGATGAAAAGCAATGTTTCATCCACAATCATTGAATTAAGATAAGTGACATTTTTGTGTGAATGTTAATATGTATAAATCATTCAATATGATGCAAACACCCGCTCCTCGCCTGTTTTTGGTAAAACAATGTTTTTCGTCAATTAATACAAAATAACCTTTGCTAAAATCGACCAACAAACAAACACTTTCTACCCAGAACTACGTATGTCTTGAGTTCTCCATCGCACTCGGAGATACGTAGGAGCAAGACCCGCAGTATTGTCAGGCACAATAATAAAAACGTTTTTGCGACCCACTTCTTTTTCTTTTTTACACTTTTAATAATTTGAAGAAAATAATTCATATAAGCTAACATTAAAATCAGAATTTAACTAAAAGGTTCTCGTTGAGTACGACGGACGTGATATGTGCTAATACCTTCCCCTTGCATAATCGACTCCCGAGTCCAAATATGGTTGTGAAGACCATGTTCTTTCCAAAAGGTTTTATCGATATTTTTCAATTCCTTCATTGAAATAAATAAAGTTCGGCGGCGACTTTGTTCGAACATTTTTTGTACGAGCGTGTGACGCGCTTCGTGAAGGATCGTATTTTTTGAGGTATGAGAACAGTGAATTAGCAATTAGCTACTTGTCCAATCTTTCAAGTATCCTTTATATAGGAAGTTAAAAGATTCGTTGGAGGATGAAATTAGAATAACAAAATTGAAGTTGTCTCTTTATATAACGGTTTGCATTTTGGGAGGCAAAATGGTACAATAATATTGTCCTTAGCCCACAAAAACAGTGTAGTGGAGGGAAGGGTGATCTTATATTATGTACTATTTTCCTAACGCAAAAGCATTTGATTTTATCTTCTAATATTCAAAGGCTTATGAATAAATGATGTTTAAGCATGCTTAGAAGGATCAAGAGACTAGTTTGGAGAATCTTCAAAACCTCAATCTTTAGAGTCTTGACACAGTTCCTCAGAATTTAGTCTTCAAATCTTGTTCTTCAGAGTCTTCAGAACTTGAGAGCGCAAGATCTTGAAGGCTTGACAATCCTTTAGAAGCTCTTCAATCAGAGTCACAGTTAAAAGTAGGGGTGGCAAAACGGGCCTGACTCGCTGGGCATGCCCGTTTTGCCCGCACTTTATGAAGGAGAATTGTGATCCAAAACGCAACGGAAATTAAAATTTTCTCCTTTAGAGATCCTTACGAATGGTCATGATCAGTGATAGAATATTTACCTCTTGTGACGATTGAAACCTTTGGTGTAGATCTCTTGTGACGATCAAAACCTTTGATGCAGATCCACGGAGCGATCACGAACGTTGAACGATGACAACGTCTCTACTCAGTCCACACGAACGGATTCCTTCAATCTCAGTGCTAGCTGGTACGAATGAAGGCTTTGAGTGAGAGAGAGAGAGAGAGAGAGAGAGAGAGAGAGAGAGAGAGAGAGAGAGAGAAAACAAAAATAATGCAATCGCTATGAATGCTTCTGCACAAGGGTTCTATTTATAGAACCACTTGTGTGAGCTTCAAGCTAAAAAGCCCACTTAAGTGTATTTTGACCCATATCTTATAATATGCCCAAAATCACTTAAGCCCATGGTACCTTACCATATTTCGTATTCTACTCAAGTACACCGTACCTTACGATGTTCTATAATTCACTTAAGGGCATCGTACCTTACGGTATTCCTTAGTTATTCTATCTCTCATCAATCCGTCCTTTGTGTGTGACCCTGTAGGTTTTCGTGACGTTGGCAATTATATTAAATCACGCATTTAACATAATAAACAGTGAGTGGTATCTAGCAACACATCACTGCTACCCAAGACACGAAAATGTCATGTGATCTGACAATTCCTTCTGTGATAATACTTATGTGTATAATTACCCTTTTGCCCTTATGTCTATATTGAACACAAGGCATAGACCGTGTCATCCTTGTCCAGTTCAATATTGGGCCCATACACATTTATCCTGTTATGTAGGATGGGCAAATTCCATCTAGGTCACTCATGTCCCTCAGCATGCTTCGTGGAGTACCCATCAACTGTCTTTATGGTTATCCAGTTACGGACAACGTTGGATCAGCAATAAAGCACTCGACTCTACATCTAGGATCCATAGTGGTTTCAGGTCGAAGAGTGATATACACCATTATCACCATGAGAATAACTTATGACACTTTGCATAACTTTCTATATAGTATTCTCATAGCGGGTCAATCCGGTATAAATATTACTCCTAATATTCATACCTATGTTTAAGACTTGATAACTCTTTATCCATGATCCATGAGATGTGATCATCAGTCTACAAACATAATAGTCTTAATGCTTTAATGTTATCCCACTTCACACTAAAGCTCGACTAGGGATACTTTAAGAATAATGTCCTTATGTTTAATGTGTTCTCATGATTAAGTCACACTTAATACATTAAACGGACTATCTATTCCAGGGACTTTATTAATCAACCATAATAAAGAAAAAGCCTTTTATTATTAATAAATAATTCGATACAAGTACCAAAAGTATTGGCCTCTAGGGCTTACACCAACACTTTAATGCAGGGATGACCAAGGATTTAAGCCCCCACCCTCTAATGTGTCCACCCACCCCGTTTTTTTCGCGGGCTTTTGTGGGCACATGCATTTACATAAAATTTTGCATTTTTAGGCTTAAAGAGTGCAGTGCCCGCGGGCTTTCCCCGCCCCGCCCTCACTTTTTTGCGGGGCGAGCCTAAGTTTTAGTCTTACATCCTCAACTATGACCGCCCTGCCCCGTCCCATTTTTTTGCGAGCTTTTGTGGGGCGGGCCTAAATGGGACGGGCATGCCCATTTGCCACCCCTAGTTAAAATCTTTAGCACAAACGTTCATCAAAATCGTTGTCTAAGAGAATTCTAGAACTTGATAGCATCTTATAAAGAACTTTGTATCTCTTCATAGTCAGAGTGTGTTGAGTTCATAATATGATGATGTCACACGTCAATTCTTCAGAGTCAGAACCTGTTAAAAAAGCTACAAACTAGATAAAAACCATTAGGATACAAAATTATTCTCTAAGAAACAATACATTGTTATCATTAAAACTAAATGCCAAATGCATAACCAAATCTTTTTCTTACACATATGACATTGGTCCACCTAAGATAGAGCTAAGATATCTTCCCAATTTGAAATTTAAACGGGTGACTTTTTCTTTCGCACTACAAAACTTTCTAAAATTGGAGAACCCAAAATATATTGGAGGAGGAGTTTAGAAGGCTTAAAGAAATTCCTCAAATCTTTCTCATTTTATTATAATACTTTTAAAATTAAAAATATATTAATCATAAACATTTATTTATGAGAAATTCTAGGAACACTCTCTTTTCAATACACACACACTCTCTAACATATTAATCATAAACATTTATTTATGAGGAATGCTAGGAACTCTCTCTCTCTCTCTCTCTCTCTCTCTCTCTTATTAGGTAAAACACATGTGAATCCTACCACTTTATGTGACACTCATTTCTAAAGCGAGAGACCCATATGTGTTTTATCCATTAAAAGTGTGAGTGTTAAAAAAAGATTATTCCTAGCACTCCTCTTAATTTATTATTCTTTCAAAAAACTATGTCTCAAATAATGTGAAATATTTTCTCTCTTTCTCCCTTAAAGCCCTATCTTGAAAAAAACTATCGATGATATGATTTTAACTTCTCATTAATCAATATAATTGTTCAATTATGTACATTTGCCCCAAATGTATTATTGAATACAAGATATATGAGTAGACATATACGAACAAATGTTTTAAATATCATATATTGGTTCATTATAACATGATCGTGCATTTCTCACGTGTCACTCTGTTGAGAAACACAAGAAATCACTCTTATTATACACAAGGGTCGATTCTTTCTACATCACTCACATCTCTCGACATAAATCATCATAGGCCCAATAACTACTCCCCAAAGTTGTCTTGTTGGTGAACACTTGATACTTGACAAAGGTCTTATGAAGCTATTATGTCCCTCCTACTAGGTCTTTACTAGTTTGGATATTAATGCACAATAGCATTTATAGTGATGAAACTCTCGAAATTTGAGGTTTTCATATTATGTGTAGCATCTGTAATAGCAATGAGGACTCAACATCTCATGTTTTTTTAGTTGTGGTTTTACAGTTAATATTTGGAATTGGTTGAGTGGTATGATGCACTTATCCTTCTCTTTTTTTAATCCTAATGGCCTCTTGAGTGTCACTAACAATAATTGGAGCCCTTAATGCATGTTGATGGTTAATGCATCCATCATCAACACCACAAATGTCATCTGACTCCACAGAAATCAGGCCAAATTCAACAATTCAAAGCATAATTTAGCTCATTCTAAGGCATGGATTTTGCTTAGTTATAAGATTTTTGGCAATACCACCAATCTTTCCTCGAGCCTTCCATTATAGACTTCATCATTTTAAAAGCCTTCAAAGTGACTATCTGTCCTCCCAAGTCCACATCCATCAAAGAGATATTTCAGATGCCTCATCTTCCTAACTAGTACATGTGTAACACAAATTGAGTAACATTTAGATGTCTATGTCAAACCTCGTATGCATGAGTGTCTAGAGATCATGAGGTCAAGTTTATAGGCTGCTTTGCTGTTAATTTTGGCATTAGTATTTCTTTCCATGCTAGGCTTTTATAGGTCGTCATCCTTGCTATTGAAGGTGCTCATGCCAAAAATGGGATAAACCTTTGGATATAAATTGAATCCAAAATGGTTATTTTGACATATAACTCTTTTATTCTAATCCCTTTGCATCTTAGGAATATATGGAAAACTGTTTGACTATGACCAAAGACATCAATTTCTTCATCTCAAACATATATAAAGAGGGCAATAGCGTAGTAGACAAATTGGTTGCCCTTAACCTTTGTTCCCCTAATTTTGTTTGGTTTATATGTCTAATGAGGTCTTATCCTTGTATAACCATAATAAATTGGGTATTTCCACCTTTAAACTTTTTCACTCTCAAAGGATTTGATTTTGCATTGTTCTCTCTCTCTCCTCTCTCTCTCTCTCTCTCTCTCTCTCTCTCTCTCTCTCTCTATATATATATATATATAATATATATATAATATTATATATATATATAATATATATATATATATATATATATATATATATATTATATATATCGAGCTTTTAGCTTGCCTTTGTTTAAAGAAAATTGTGAGTAAAGAAATTTTTTTATTTATTATCGATTAAAAATAATATTCTAAAGCGGACCCTATATTTTGAATTAAATACCACACATATATTTTTTTGACAAAATTAAATTTGAAAAAAAATAATTATGAATGATTCTATAAAATATTTTTTATTAGTAATATATAATTAATCATTTAAAAAAGAAGATAACAAATAAATAAAATTATAAAAAAAATTAACACTATTATTTTATTAAGATTTTAATGGATATAATGCAATTTTTTTCTTCTTCAAATAACCTAATCATTGTACTTTATTTATTTTTTAAAATAAATAAATGAGATGTTGCAGATTCAAACTCGTCTTCTTGTATTTGATGTCCATTCACAACGATTAACCGAATTATAACTACTAACTAAATTGATTTAATAGAATAATATTAATTAATTTTATATTATTGTTTAATAAAAAACTATATGTCTTTCTTATCATTTATATTAATTAATAAAAAACGATATTAATTAATTTTAAAATATACATATGATTCACTAAATGATTTAAATTACATCTTTTGTTTTCTCTTTTATTAAATCGTAAAATAATTAATAAGAAGCCATAATTTAGGTATGTGGTAAACTTTTTCAATACTATTTGATTCTCTATTCCAATTCTATAAAAACACTTAATTTGGTTCCATTTTCACAAATAAAACATAATTTGATTCCTTCCCATTGGACATTCACATAAGACGACACAAAACCCAAAGTGAGCAGTGTCGTTTAACTCTCAGACTCTTCCTCATTTCTTCCTCTCTTTCTCTCACAACATTGTTTTTCTCGCGCAACACAGTGAGCGAGAGCTAGAGAGAGAGAAAAATGGGGTTCTTCTCCTTCCTGGGCCGCGTTCTCTTTGCTTCCCTCTTCATCCTCTCCGCATGGCAGATGTAAGCTCTCTCTATCCCTCTCCCTTCAGATCCATTATTTTTTTCACATTACTTCAAAATGGTTCCTTTTATCTTTTTTGCTTTGTATTTTGGTTTTGTGAATATGGATTTTTCTCAGATTTGGGTTTTCTTTTTAATAGAATTCAGAATCTGGGTTTTATCTCATTGTTAATGAATTAGGAATAACTCTGCATGCTGATTTGTGGTTTTTATATGAATTTTTGATTCGTTAAGTTTTTTAATTATGCTTACATGTTGGGATTGTTGTGTTTTCTTGAACATAAATTATCATGCAGTAGCAATTAAAACTATCTTGAGCACATAGTGTTGTGTAATAGCTGCTATAGCAGCTTTATAGAATTGTATGTAGCATAGGGAAATTTGAACCTGAGATCTGAGATTTTGACAACATTGATTCATATTGGGTTTAATTGTTGTTCCTTATGAGTTGCATCCTTCATTTCATTGAGGATTTTCAAGTTTGCATTTAAATCCAATTCTGTGAGCTGATATAAAACATTTCATATGTTACATGCATTTCAAGTTTTCTTCTTCTGCTTATTGTTATTGTGAAAGTCCTGGTGTTCACTTATGAATTCAGCTTCCTTTGATGTTACATGTTTTTGTCTATATATTGAGTGGAATAGAGTAGAATATCGGAGCTAGCTTAATAGAAAGAAGCCTAGCATTTGTGCATGCATTTTCAAGGGTCAAATTACTATTATATTATCTGCACTTGTGCCGAGATTATGGCTCTAAACTTTATTTCTCTGATACAATGTCTTGGAGAAATGTTTCTTGGAATGTGTTTTTTGTAGTAAATTGCAGCATTTTCCGCGGTTAAGGTTATTATGTTACTTCATATTTTGTGTAAAAGTAGTTCAGTGTGTTGATGTTCATGAATGTGTTTTGCTTGTGTATCAGATAACTTTGTTTGACAAGATTTTAGCCAATCAAATGTTTGAATTACTGAATTAATTATTAGTTTTCTAATGATATTATTGTAATAACGATTAGTACTTTCTTATTCATATTGAATGTATGTTGCTAGGTTTAATGAATTTGATGCCACTGGTGGACCATTTTCAAAGGAGTTGGTTCCCAAGCTCACGACTGTGAGGAAAAATTTATCCTCCAAATTGGGAGTAGGGATACCAGATTTTAATGCAACTTATGTAAGATTATATTTTCTTCCTCTATTATGTTATGGAATTTTCTGAATGGAACTCAATTTTCACTTGTAGTTGTCTTTCTGATTGAAATGTTTATACAGGTCCGTCAAGTTGTTGCCACGATCATATTTCTAAAGGGAGTTGGAGGAATTCTATTCGTGTTTGGCAGCACATTTGGATCCTTTCTTTTGGTAAATTATTCCTCTTATAGCTTAAGAATGAATAGAGACATAACCATTTTTCTAATAGAGTTTTCAAGTTTTGAATCTTTTGATATTCCTTTGGTCCTAAAATATATTACAAACTGAATTTTTCCTCTTTACCTTTGTAGCTTTCGTACCTGGCGCTTACTACTCCAATTCTATATGATTTCTACAACTACAGACCCACTAAGCCCGAATACGGTTTACTTCTAAATGAGTTTATTCAGGTACATACATGCAAACTCTTGATATTCCCTGTGTGGATATATCTTTATGACAATCTGATATATGTTTTCACTTTTGGTGGCAGAACGCTGCACTTTTTGGCGCATTGCTATTTTTTATAGGGATGAAGAACTCAATTCCCCGGAAACAGTTCAGGAAGAAGACGACCCCAAAACCAAAACCAAAAACAAAAGCAGTCTAGAAATTAGAGAGATATGTGATCTGTTTACTATGAACAGGCTGTCGAATCGCTGTGTTGCCGTGTTTTGGAATAGTTAGTTAAACTTTTTTACATTGTTGTTTTTTTGTTAATTGGCACATAACTTGGTTATGGATGTGCTTGAGGTTTGTTCACAGTTCTGTTGTACTTGCGGCTAAGAATAGTTATTAGCAAAAGATTTGGTTAGATTTGGTTGATAATCTTGTGATTGTTTTATCAGTTCAATTTGTTTTACTTTTAGTCAAGTAACCAATCACTCTTCTAACTTCCAAGCAACAAAATTATTTATTTGTTCTCTGATTAAAAAAAGGTACTCGATAATGGTTCTCTATCTGTTGATCTTCAAAAATTTATAATGATTAAATGAAGACTTGAGGTCACATATAATTCACATCTTTATAATTTTCTGGTTATTTTACTTTTGAGCAAGAAATTAAACCATGTTTGAGAGGATTCTTATAACTAAGACTGTTCAAAATTATAGAGCCAAAATGTTTTGTTAGGGAATTGAATCATATTACACAAACAGTTAGTTTTAGAACCGAACCAAATGACAAAAGAACCGAACCAAAACTAAAGTTGAATCGAACACAATTTGTTTTAGAACTGAATCAAATGACAAAAGAACTGAACCAAAATCGAACACAACTTGTTTTAGAACCGAATTCAAAAAAAGTAAAAGGTTCA
Source organism: Lathyrus oleraceus (assembly GCF_024323335.1). Lineage (NCBI taxonomy): Eukaryota > Viridiplantae > Streptophyta > Magnoliopsida > Fabales > Fabaceae > Lathyrus > Lathyrus oleraceus. The sequence continues at coordinate 305,761,262 of NC_066584.1, forward strand.
ATTTTTTAATAAATGGTTCAATTTGGTAAAAACAGTGATACAGTTTGGAACTCTAAACCAGTATACCAAACCAATAACTTTAATTCGGTTCAATTTTAGATAAACTGAAATGGTTCGGATGACCTTTTAGTACGGTTTGGTTCGGTTTTCTTATATAAATGTATCATGAGCAGCCCTACTTAGAAACAATTATGGTACACTAGCCTCTTGTGGTGGATTGCTTTCAAAAACTGTCTTGATTTTCTTCAATTACTTAACTCGAGGTTACTCATCATTACCAATTGCTACTTAGAAATGAAAAAAAAGAAGTAAAAGAACAAGAATTGTCAGTAAATATGTTTCTAGTTAAGGATGAACCAATTGCTCAAGACATTCAAAGAGTGGTTATAGAGTAACCACCATTATTGAATTGATCAACAACTTGAGCAGTAAACTGTTCCAATACTGAAAACAAGAAAAAACATTGCTTCCTCCAAGGAGTTTCTTCCTCCATCCTATTTAAAATTCACACTTTAAATAACATGTTCAAGAAGCCTAAAGTCTAGTCTGAATCATCTCTTGAAGCAACTACACCACCTTCGTCCATGCTTATCGACTCTGCACCAGAAAAAACGACTTTTCCAAGGCTACCTATTTCCAATTCTTTATCCCCGGTTTCAGCGAGTCCTACATCATAGTTTGGTTTTTTACTGTCATCAACTTCAATATTGACTTGAGTACCCGGTACGTTATCGCTATCACAGCCATTATCGGCAAGGTCTTCTTCATCTGACAAACATCTACAACTGTCAAACTCATCCACCTGATTAACTTGGCTCATTAACCCTTCCCTCCATGATATCCTCTGAGATTCTGATCCATTCTCTATAGTAGAACTAGATAACCAGGGTTCCTGACCATTCAATTCTTTTGGAAGTTTTCCGAGTTCAATTGACTCATAAGGCATAGTTAAACAATCAAATTGGAAACTTGAATTAACTGAATCCTCCATCGGCACAGAACTATTGAGAAGGATGCTATCTGATAGAAGAACATCGCTGAATGAGTTGAAGTAAGGGTTAAATTCATCTTCCTTTTGATTGTCTGCATGCGCCAGGGACAGTTCAACATGTAAATCTGAACTGGAATCTGACTGTGGAGTTCGAATCACGTTTCCACTGCCAATGGAATTCAGCGAGAACGGAGAGTTCTCATCAACGAGATTTTCAGAGCTGTCTGTCCTACGATTGGGAGATGATTTGGGAGAAAACAATATGGAATCAAAAGGTACTTGAAATTCAGAAAGACTGCCTGGAGAAATTGAAGAACTCATTTTTCTCCTCGTCCCGTTATTAGCAGCACCGGACAAATCACTGCTATCATTAACATTCCAAAACGTTTTAGAGCTATCACATAAATTCCAAAACCTTTTTGAACTGGATGACGGTGAAGTACTAGAACCAAGAGTTATGGATTCCATGAGTCCAATTTCAGACTTGCGATCCAGAATTTTATCTCCCTTGCTACGTGGAGAGGAAAGCCAATACACTAAAGCTTCCGTTGGCGAAGGCAACAAGGAAGGGCTATCTTCCTTAATAACATCCTTTGCTTTCTTCTCATCATCATCGTCATCACCATCATCGTCAATACTATTAGCAACCTTTCTGGCAGAGCCTGAATAGTTCTCGTCTACAGTTAGAATCCCTCTAGGCCTACATTTCCTTTTGTCGGTGACACCAGAAACAATATAGCCTGCACCATAACAAGCAGGTGTTGTTGTTGAAACCAAAGAAGAGCTACCTTGTATTTCCGGGGAAAGAGAGTTATGAATCGGGGGTGTTTTACTAATGCTTCTGTTAAGGTTATCCTCCGACTCCCTATAAACCGTGACATCCAAATCCGACCCAGAAGCTCTTTTACTCAAAGGAGACGAATTAGCTCCGTAAGATGATTTGAGATGGGCAGACTCAACAGCATTAACATCCTCCTTTTTCTTTGATTCCTTCGGTGCTGATAAATTTTTTCCATTTTCATTCAAAGCCGAACTAAGCTTAGACTTTTGGCCAGTCCTAGAACCAGTTTTCTTACCAGACTGCCACTGGTAGAGACATGGAGGATTTTTCTTAGCTTTATTTTGTACAACAGTTTTGGTTTGCAGCCTAATATTATCGCCATTTGGATGATTCTCCTTCGAGGAATTGGACTTAGATTGTTTTAATACAAGTCCATGAGATCCTGAATTGGGTGTTTTGGTGATATTTTTGGGTCTACTGACAGGGGTTTTGAAAGAAGAGGAAGCCAAGAACCCAAGGCAACCCTTTGGGACTTCAGTGGAGACAGAAGAAGAAGCATCACTACCGTTGCTGCTGCTGGAAATGCGGTAGAGATCCTGTAAAGGGCTCCGAGGACTTTGCCTCCTGTTTGAACTCGACTTCGCAGTTGTGGTTGTCGGTGTTGGTGGTGGAGGCAAACAGGAAGCTTTCTTTGATGAAAATGCTCTACTCATAGTGAGGCCTATATACACCTACAATGCAAAATCTACATCTGTTAGGACCCCATTTTTAGTACAAAACAGTATAAAGTAATCAAAAGAATGAAGATTGCAAGAGAAAGACTAGAACTCTTTATTCAACAGCAAAAGAGAAAGAAAAGTACAGAAGAATCTCAAAGGAGCACACTCCTTTCACAATTGATTAACCAGTCATAAAACTCATTTATAAAGATCTATCTCGTCTCTACCTTTGTTGTTAAACTCGGATACCGGCGCAGCGCGGCCATCCCAAAAAATAGAACGAAATCGGCGTTATTTTAGCAACACGGATACTAATATATTAACTACTAACACACACATAATTGTTAAAAACTATAAGAAAAATATCTCAAAGTTCACGAAGCATTCATAATTAGAAATATAAACCATAATTCTTAAACAAACATACTTTCAAATGTCAATAAAATCATAGCAACAAACACTTAATTAAAGTCTCTAATAAAAGTTAAAGCATCATGTGGAATGTTAGCCGAGAAGATGAATGGAAGCAAGAAGGAAAAGAGGGGCAGAGAGGGGGCATGATAAGTGTGAAGCAAAAGCTGCTGAGAGCTGTATTAAGGCTTTTCTTTAATGTCAAAATGTACAAAATAGCCCTCTCAGCATTTTCTAATTAAGAGAAAAACCAGACACGACAGAGCCGTTCCAAGCCATGTCACCACCGTTCCGCGCCGTTTCCGTTACCGATTTCTTGGCCATTCCGGCCGCATCACCCAAATTTTCTGTTCCGACACAGTCTAACGCGTGCCGTTCCGACCAAGTATAACAACCTAGGTCTCTACCCGTCAAAGGACTTGCTAAAAATAACCAATATACCAACAGAAATGGCACACTACTATTAACAACTAACAAACTGAACCATCACATAACAAAAGACCTCAATCGCCTACAATAGCAACTCCACACAGTTTCATGATCTAAGTCGTTAATTCGAGATGAGACGGCTTAAGATTACACAATAACAAAATTAGCTTGAAACAATCTTAACCCAAATCCGAATAGAGCTAACTAATTGCTCATACATCGGTTAAATACTCTAATTCCCCTTTATTCTATACCTTAACAACATCACATTGATCTAAAAGAACCACATTCTACATAAGCACAAAACACAAAGGAGAAAGAAAGCTATGCGTTCATTTCAAAATTTTAACTTTGGAAAATGTGGTAAAATATACTGTGAATTTAGAAAAGCCAAAACAAAATAGAAACGGGCAAAGAGGAAGAAGGAAAAGTTACCTGTGAAATGAGATTGAGAAGATGAGGTTAGTGTAAGATTCGATCTCGAATCTGGAGAAGCATTTGCGATGTTTGAGCAACTATGGATCTGAAACAGACAACAACTTTGTTCAAATTCAAGAGTGTAACATTCGAGGCAAATTTTGTCATCTTGTGTCAATTGAACCACATCCGTTGATTTCATATCAATGAATTCCTACGGTCAGGATTGCTTTGCAAAATTAAAAACAATGCAATTAAAAATAAATGATAAGAATGTATAACAACACAAAACATTAAACTCTTTGACCAAAAAATAGTAATTTTAAATTTCGTGATTTTTTTTCGTTGTCCGGTTTAAATTTCTTAAACATTTAATATAATTGTGTTCCAATTATATAACTATTGCATAACGTTTAGTAGAAAAAACTATTATATAACGTATAATTATTTTATAAATAGTAGTAATGTAGTATGTTACAGTTGTTACATACTCGTATTCCATAACGTATTGATTCATTTTAGTAATTATAGTTTGCATTGTCGGCTATGAGATTTTTTATACTCTAACAAAACACTTAGAAAGGTACAAGGGAAAGATAGAAAATACATATGGAAGAGATTGTGTATAAATATTATGTTTATAGAAAGTTCTTATAGTTTTACTTAGAAGAGTTGGAATGATTAGGATTTTTTAATTGAATGTCTCAATTTTTGAATGTACTTTGTTAAAGAAATTGATCCCTATCCATAAATTTTAAAAGAAAATTAAATTCAAATGTCTTGTAAATCCTGAAAATTATCCTAAAAAAATCAAATAATTCTAAGATAAAGATGACTCACATGACCTTTTATGATTACAATCAGACAAATAAAAATAAAATTACTCAACATGTAGCATTTTATGATTACTACAAGATAAATAGAAGTAAAATTATTTAACACATAGCTTTTTACGGCTAATAATGACATATCTTATCTTCATAAAAGTAATTGATCTTATTCAATAATTACACAAAATCTTCAAAGTAGTCATTATCCCTAAAGATCTATAATACCTTAACAATTGTCTTTATTATCATTCATGGTAAAAGGTGTTAGAAACACTTTAACTTCATGATAAACAAATATAACTTCTTTCATTTTAATAAGAAATACTTGGTGATTATATTAGCAAACAAAAAGATTAATAGCTTTGGTCGATCCATTAAAAACGATGTATCTTCTGAAATAATATTGGTATTTTTACAAAGGGGTTAATGAGCTTTAAACAAAGCATCCAACTTTGGCGAAGAAGGTAATTCTGGATTAAATTCAATCCAACATTTAATAGAAAACTTCCTTGCTACCTGAGAGGCGGACAATCTTGTCATAACTGCTCAGAAGTAAAGGTTCAAAAGGTAATTCAAGTAATGTCAAAGGTTGCACTGAAAGATAAGAATACCTTGTGTGGAGGACAAATAGTATTTAAAGTAAAGTCAAGAATGCCTTAGAGGCATAAACAAGGAAAAATTCAGATTGAATCCAATTAACTAAAACGACAAGATAAACCAGTAAGAAAAGTTTAATGATATATATTTATTGAACCAGATAAAGCAAATCTAGTAAAAATGCTCAACTGCTAAAAAATTATATCAAACGTCCATGTAATCAAGATAATTAAATGTTTGCAGGGTATAAGACTTCGAGAAGGTTTTTTCTTCTGTTAGAGGTAATTTTCAATTAGTTGGAGATAATACTTGAACAATTTTAAACTTTAAGAACTTAATTTTTGTTTTATCACTCTCATCAAATTAACGAGTGAGAGATATACAATGTGTATCTATCCAACTTTAAAAAATCTTTTGGTAAAAAGAAAAATCCAAGGGGGGGATTCTCGAAATAACTTATAATATCCAGGCGTCTAAAAGGTAGTAATTTGGCTCCAAAGACAAAATAGGATAAGACAATTTTTTAGTAATAAAAGTTGATTTTGCAATATGTGGAGGAGTATAATATGCTAATTTTGAAGAAGGTCTAATTTGAGAGCATAAATGGGGTTTATATTTAATTCTTGGATTACTCAGTTTCTTGCTCATTCTTAGCTTGCAAGAATTCTCGAGTTAAGAAATTGGGTAATGAATTTTTAACATGTTCACTGTGTTCAATTTAAAAATCAAAACAAGACAATAGAGATTGCCACCTAGCAAAAGTGTGTTTTGAAACAAAAAATTTAACTGGAATTTAAAGATGTTATAGATTTGTTTAAGAAACCGGTTGAAAAGATTACTTCTATTAAAAATTTACAAAAAAAATTAAGATTTAAAGAATTTAAAGATTTACTAAGGCGTGTCGAATTATGAATGCATGTCTTGCATATGGATGATAATTGACAGAGTTTGAGCAGGATACTATAGTACTTATCCTCATTGTTGAAAGTTATTCAAGTAATTCAAGTGATGTAACCGGTTACAGTAAGGTCAGAAGCTCATCCAAGTAGTAGAAAAGTGGTGTTTTCGTTTCTGTAACTGGTTAACATATTGTGTTAACCGGTTACCACTAAAGGAGATTTAATTTTAATGCCTGGTGTAACCGGTTAACCAAATGGTGTAACCGATTACAAGCCTAATTTTTGTACTTTTCTGTTACTTTACTTGGTCATTTTGTTTCTCAATCACATTGTAACTCTTGTATAAATGTATAAGATGCATTCTCATCCTAGAATAATAAAATCATAATTTCTCACCTTCAATTCTCTCTCTCTCTCTCTCTCTCTCACTCACTCTCTCTCCTATCCTCTTTCACTCTCCACATCCAAAAGTTCTCCACCATAGTTCACCAAACTTGTGGTGTCTTGTTCTAACATTTGGCATCAAGAGCCTGATTTTGATCTGCAAACACCTAGTGTGCAACATGAATAATGTCTCCAATGAAAGAATCCATGCAAACCTACATATCTTTGATGCGAAGAATTATGACAAATGGTGCAAGAAAATGAAGGTGTTGTTTGGCTACCAAGATGTTTTTAAAGTGATCAAGAATGGTGTTTCTCCTCTTGTCCAAAATGAAACAGAAGTGCAACAAGAAACACATAAGGAAAAAAAGAAGAAAGATTTCAAGGAATGTTTTTTATCCATCAATGTGTTGATGTCGACAACTTTGAGAAAGTTGGTGATTGCGGATCATCGAAGCAAGCGCGACAGATCTTAGAGAATTCCTATACAGAGGATGACAAGGCAAAGGTGGTGAGGTTACAAACTCACAAATGTAAGCTCGAATTGATTCAAATGGAGGAAAAGGAGACAATCAACGATTTCATAACAAGAATCACTTGATTGGTGAATCAAGTAAAGGCATGCAAAGAAGTTGTTATGGAGCAATATGTTGTCGCTAAAATCTTGCATTTTTAACACCAAGATTTAATAATGTAGTTATGGCGATTGAGGAATCGAAGGATCTTGTGATGATGAGAAAAGAGGAGCTACAAATCTCTCTTGAGGCTCATGAGCAAAGTATAGGGGAGAGAATAACGATAAGGCAAATGTGGAGATCGCTTTGCAAGCTCGTTTCGATGAGAAAAAAAGGAGATAGAAAGGAAAATAGTCCATGAATAGCAAAGGGAATTTTTAGAATTTTGGTGGAAGAGAGTCCCATAATTCAAAGAATTTGACTTGTCAAAGGGATGAAAGTAGTTGCAATAAACATGGTGGTCAAGGCAACTTTAAGGGTGAAAAGTTGAGGTTTGACAGGAGCAAGGAGTAGTGCTATAAGTGTCAACGATTTGGTCATTTTGCAAAACAATGTAATATGAACAAGAAGTAATATCAAAGGGATGAAACCAAGGTTGCAAGACAAGAGTTTGATGAAGAGAATACATTATTGGTCCTTATTACAGAAGGGAACTTCAACAACAAACAACTGCGGGACAGAAGATGCAACAACTCAAAGAATTCTAGAAAATTGAGTTATGACCGTTGAATGATGCGGTTAACCGGTTGCATGAAGAGGAAGACACCATGATGAGTTTGAAAGGAGTTCAATGCAGCGAAGAGTGGTATTTGGACTTGGATTGTTCAACTCATATAACATGGAGGAAGGATTGATTTGTCAAATTCAATTGTGCCATGAAGAACAAAGTAAAGTTTACAAATGACACCACTCTAGTGGATGATGGGATCAATGATGTTTTGATCATAAGGAGGGATGATGGACATTCCTTGATCAAAGATGTCTTGTACATTCTGGGAATCAAATTTAAGCTTCTAATTATTGGCCAATTGCTTGAGAAGGGTTACAAGATTCACATGAAAAACAAGGGGTTGCACATTATGGACGTAAAAGGATTTTTGGTCCCTAAATCACCTATGACTGCCAGTAGAACCTTCAAGGTTGAGTTGAAGGTTATGAAGCATAAATGTCTTGCTACTGCAGTAAGTTCTGAAGAGTGGGTATGACACTATTGTCTTAGGCATCTCAATTTTAGAGATCTCAAAGACTTGCAAAAGAATGGAATGGTAACGAGGCTGCTATCGATCAACATACCGTTTGAAATTTGTGAAGAATGTGTGAAAGTGAAGCAACATAAGGGTAAATTCAGCAAGTGCATGTTGTAGAACCAAGAATCACCTTGAGGTGGTGTATTTAGATGTGTGTGGACCGATGCAAGTAGATTTTATTGGTGGCAATAAGTACTTTGTCACATTTATCGACGATCATAGTAGAAATATATGGACATACCTAATAAAGAGAAAGGATGAGGTATTTGAAGTGTTTAAGAAGTTCAAGTCCATGGTTGAGAGGCAAAGTGGTCAAAAACTCAAAGTGCTCAAAATGGATGGTGGAGGCGAATATGTATCAAATGACTTTGGAAGATTTTGTGATCAAGAAGGGATTGTACATGAGGTAGTACCACCCAATACATCGTAGCAAAACAGTGTGGCCGAAAGGAAGAATCGATCGATCAAGAACATGGTGAGAAACATGTTAAAGGTGAAGAACTTTTCGAAAGAGTTGTGGGGAGAAACAATATCCACAGCTACGTATTTCTTGAATATGTACCCTACAAAGAAACTTGAGAATGTACCACCAGAGGAAGCTTGGTCGAGATTCAAACCGAATTTGAACCATTTAAGAGTGTTTGGTTCTGTTGCATATCGACATGTTCCGAGACAACTTATAAATACGTTGGATGATAAGGGATAAGTGATGATACTTGTAGGGTATCACTCTACCGGTGGTTACAAACGGTTTGATGTTGTAAACAGAAGGATCGTGATCATTAGGGATGTCATAGTCGATTAATTGAAGCAAGTGCAGTAGGGCGTAACCGGTTACCAACAGATGTTAATCAGTTACATGCATGCGTTAACCGGTTACTAGAAAAATTGTAATCGGTTACAGCTTCAAAATTTCCAATTCTGAAGAAAGGGGAAGTGCATAACAACTTGCCGTCGAAGCCCAAAGTGAAGAAAATGTCAGAAGGTTAACAAGGCAAAAGGGTCTGCCTCAAAAAATATAAGATTGTGAGCTGCTCCGAGACAACGAAGTCTATGATGATGGTGATTTCTTCCATTTTGCACTTGTGGCTGAATCTTAACTTGTTAATATGGAATTTGCGTTAAGTGATCCAAAGTGGATTTGTGCTATGAAGGAGGATCTGGAATCCACTGAGAAGAACAATACTTGGGAGTTGGTTGATCTACCAAAAGGAAAGAAGCTAATTGATGTGAAATGGGTGTTCAAAGTGAAAGTAAATCTTAAGGGTGAGATAATCAAGCATAAGGCTCGATTGGTGACTAAGGGATTTTTGCAAAGAGAAGGCATATACTTTAAGGAAGTATTCACATCGGTTGCTAGGATTGGAACCATTAGACTTGTTGTTAGCATTGTAAATAACCATAATAACGGTATCTACCAAATGGACATCAAATTTGCGTTTTTGAACATACCGCTTGCAGGGAAGGTATATGTAGGACATCCTCTGGTTTTATTGTGAGAAACCAAGAGCTTAAGGTCTACAAGTTGAATAAGGTGTTATATGGTTTAAAGCAAGCTCCAAGAGCTTGGAATAAAAGAATTGATGGTTTCCTAAAGGATGTTGGCTTCAAGAAATGTATATCCGAGCATGAAGTGTATATGAAGACGAATACAAGTGAATGAGTAATTATCCTTTTTCTATATGTAGACGACTTATTGATCACGAGCAGCAATGGAAAGTGTAACACCCTTCTACCCCAAACGACATAATTAAATAGATTATCAGAGTGCAACATGTAGAAGAGTTTACATTTCTTACAACATAACACTTTTATCATATCACAACATAAAACATATTATTTATTAAAATAAAAACTTCGCAGCGGACAACAACACAATTATAATCTTTCAACATATAACAATTCATAATAATGTTTCATTATCGTCTCAACAAACATCTCCACATAATAGTCATCATAAACAACGTAATAATAATCAATTCTCTATCGAATCCCATAACCCCGGTGTCACATGACCAGAGCATTTGACTCGACTCTGTAGAATAACTCTATACTTATTCTTCAAACCTCAACAATAGCTACTCCTCTTTATCTGCACATTGCTCATCATAGATGAACATAAACACATGCAGAAGGGGTGAGAATTACATTATTAAATAATAATATAACGACAGAAATATAAACATAAATATATTTCACATATGCCAACACACAAATCATCATAATCATCATGATCAACATACTCATGAACATCAACAAAACAACATACCAAATGCAATGTACACACCCATGCATGACTCAACACGACTCGGTATACCCATTTTGTGACCACTACAGGATCACCACTCCCAGATTCACCACCATAGAATCCGAGTTCCCCACAAGGAACCAAGCCTCTCAACAAGCCCGGAGTCAACATCATCATTGGAACTCAGTCCGTTCATCACTAGGCATCGGCCTTTCATAAATGCATGCACACCAAACATGCATCATCATCAACATAGCAACAACAGCATCATATAGTCATGTTATCATCATCATTAATAGCATGACATACAACTCAACAAAACAACAACAACATTACAACAATATCATATCGTTACATAACACATTTATAACTAAACACGAAAATTCAACATCTCATCATCATAAACACCTCATACACCATCATATAATCACTATTAATTGTTATAATACAATTACAGCGACTTACTAAGAGTCTCGCAACTCAACGCACTCAAAAACTCACCAACATCAACTTCTGCACAGCACAGTTCGCGCCGCGCAGCAGGGTTCGCGCCGCGAACGGTGCGTTACAGAACTCCTCTGGATTCTGCCCAGTTCGCGCCGCGAACTGGGCTTCGCGCCGCGAATCGCGCGCGGGCAGAACCCTCTGCTGCAGAAATCAGCGCAGCTTTGCTTCTCTACTCGCCATAATTCGTACCCCACAGCTAATAACCCAAATCAACATTTAACAGACATATACACACAACCTACTTCGATTACAGTGCATATAACACAACAAAACTCACAGATCGGAGAATTTTCCATCAAAACCCCAACTTTCCCAATCTCTCTAAAACCCCCAAAATTCATCAACAATCCCACATATCTCATGAAATTGCTCACATATTATCGTTTAATAAGGTTCAGACCCCTTACCTCTTTGGATTGAAGGAAGCTCTGAGCAATCTTTGGCCTTTTCCTCTTCCTTCTCTTTCTCTTCAGCGGTTCCTCTCTTTCTCTGACTCTGAGGCAAAATACGTGACAAAACTCCTGAGTTCTCACTTTGGCTTCTTATATCCAATTCCACTTTTACCCTTCCACTCTTCATATTCCATTTATTTTATTTATTTAATTAATATTAAAATAAATAACATCAATAATAATATTTCCCAATATTATTTAATAATTCCTTTTTCCTTCCAATAATCTTATTAAAATAATATTTAAATTAATCCAAAATATTCTGGGTGTTACAACTCTCCCCCACTTTAGAAGTTTTCGTCCTCGAAAACATACCTCAAGTAAATAGAGCCGGATACGATTCCTTCATCTGATCTTCACGCTCCCAAGTCAAGCTCTCACCCGCTGGACCTCCCCAAACAACTTTCACTAGAGCAATCTTCTTACCTCTCAGGGTCTTCTCTTCTCGGTCATCTATCCGAATTGGCAATACCTCAACGGTCAAATTATCCCTCACCTGGATATCATCCAACTGAACAACATGCGAAGGATCCGCAATATACTTTCTCAACTGAGATACATGAAACACATCATGCAGATTAGAAAGCGACGGCGGTAAAGCTATCCGATACGCCACTTCCCCAACCCTCTTCAAAATCTGATACGGGCCCACGAACCTCGGAGTAAGCTTTCTAGACTTTAAAGCTCTACCCACACCTGTCGTCGGAGTAACTCTCAAGAACACATGATCTCCCTCTTGGAACTCAAGTGCCTTTCTCCTCTTATCATGATAACTCTTCTGACGACTCTGAGAAATCTTCATCTTCTCCTGAATCATCTTAACCCTTTCAGTCGTCTGCTGCACAATCTCAGGTCCGAGTACAACACTCTCACCTGACTCATACCAACACAATGGAGTTCTACACCTCCTACCATACAATGCTTCATATGGGGCCATACCGATACTAGCATGAAAACTATTATTATAAGTAAACTCCACCAACGGCAAATAACTATCCCAAGAACCACTCTGCTCCAACACACAAGCTCTCAACAAATCCTCCAAGGATTGGATAGTTCTTTCAGTCTGACCGTCAGTCTGAGGATGATAAGCTGAACTCAACCTCAACTTAGTCCCCAACGCTCTCTGCAAACTTTCCCAAAATCTAGAAGTAAATCTGGGATCTCTATCAGACACAATACTGGATGGAATACCATGCAGCCTCACTATCTCCTCAATATACAACTCTGCCAACTTCTCTAAAGAGTGATTAATCTTCATCGGCAAGAAATGCGCCGACTTAGTCAATCGATCCACAATCACCCAAATAGAATCATTACCTTTCACCGTCCTCGGCAGTCCCGTCACAAAATCCATGGAAATGCTATCCCACTTCCATTCAGGAATCTTCAAAGGTTGCATCATACCTGCCGGTTTCTGATGTTCAATCTTTGACTTCTGACAAGTCAAACAGGCATACACAAACTTAGCAACATCTCTTTTCATACCCGCCCACCAAAACAATTTCTTCAAATCTTGATACATTTTAGTTGCACCTGGATGGATACTCAATCCACTCCTATGGCCCTCTTCAAGAATACTCTTTTTCAATTCCGACACCTCAGGAACACAAACTCTACCTTTAAATCGCAGGATGCCATTCTCATCAATCTCAAAATCACCACCATTACCCTGGTTAACCATAGTAATATGATCAACTAGAGCGACATCAACTTGCTGACCATTCCGAATATCTTCCAGAATTCCACTAGTCAACTTCAGCATACCCAACTTTACGCTATCAGCGGAAACTTCACAACCCAAACTCATATCACGGAACTGTTCAATTAACTCAAGCTCCCGAACCATCATCATAGACATATGTAGAGACTTTCTACTCAGCGCATCTGCAACTACATTAGCCTTACCGGGATGATAACTCAATTCAAAGTCAAAATCCTTCAGTAATTCTAACCACCTTCTCTGCCTCATATTTAACTCTTTCTGATCAAACAGATACTTCAGACTCTTGTGATCACTGAACACTTCGAATCTGGAACCATACAGATAATGCCTCCACATTTTCAACACAAATACAACAGCTGCAAGTTCTAGGTCATGCGTAGGATAATTCCTCTCATGAACTTTCAACTGTCTAGAAGCATAAGCTACAACTTTACCATTCTGCATCAAAACACCACCAAGACCCATCAAAGAAGCATCACAATAAACAACGAAGGACTCACCAGGATTAGGCAAGATCAACACTGGAGCACTGGTCAACCGCCTCTTCAACTCAACAAAACTCGCTTCACAAGCTGCATCCCACACATACACTTGACCCTTCTTAGTCAACTGCGTCAACGGCAATGCCAACTTAGAGAAGCCTTCAATAAATCTGCGATAATAACCAGCTAACCCCAGAAAACTGCGTATCTCAGTAGCAGACTTCGGAGTCTCCCACTGTAATACAGCAACAACTTTAGCAGGATCAACCGAAATCCCACCGCTCGAAATCACATGGCCAAGGAAACTCACTTCCTTCAACCAGAACTCACATTTAGATAACTTTGCATATAATTTCTTTTCTCTTAACACCTGCAAAACAATTCTCAGATGTCCTGCATGCTCTTCTTCCGTCTTAGAATATATCAATATATCATCTATGAACACCACAACAAAATTATCAAGGTACGGATGAAATATACGATTCATATATTCCATAAACACACCTGGAGCATTAGACACACCGAACGGCATCACAGTGTATTCATAATGACCATACCTCGTACGGAAAGCAGTCTTCGCAATATCATCTGACTTTACTCGGATCTGATGATAACCCGACCGCAAATCAATCTTACTGAAGACATGAGCTCCAACCAACTGGTCCATCAAATCATCAATCCTCGGCAATGGATACCGATTCTTGATAGTCACCTTATTCAACTGCCGATAATCGACACACAACCTCATCGTACCTTCTTTCTTCTTCACTAACAATACTGGTGCACCCCAAGGAGAAACACTTGGACGCACAAACTTCTTCTCCAGCAATTCCTCAAGTTGCTTCTTCAGTTCAACTAATTCAGTTGCCGACATTCTATAAGGAGACATCGACACTGGACTCGTACCTGGTACTAAGTCAATGGCAAATTCGACTTCACGTTCTGGAGGTAAATCACTTACATCCTCCGGAAACACATCCTGAAATTCACAGACAACAGGCAAATCTACACTCACTACTTTCTTATCCGCTTGCAGAGACGCAAATAAAGCGAATACCTGAGCTTCATCTTTCACAAATTCCCCCACCTGCCTAGCAGATAGAAATCTTGCCTCATCATTCTCACCAACTTCAGAAAACCGCACCGTCTTCCTATAGCAGTTGATAAACACGCCATAGAATTCTAGCCAATTCATTCCCAGAATAATGTCAATTTGGTGCAAGGGTAAGCACACCAAATCAACCACGAACTCTCTCTCAAAGATCGTCAAATGACAACCTCGACAGACAACAGAAGTCTTCACAGAACCATTAGCAGGAGTATCTATCACCATACTTCCGCCTAGGGACGACATAATCACACCAATCCTGGTCGCACACTCATACGAAATGAACGAATGAGTAGCACCAGTGTCAACAATAGCAAGCAATTCAACATTATTAACCAAGCAAGTACCTTTAATCAGATTATCTTCTTTAGGAGCTTCAGCCCCACTCAGAGCAAACACCCTACCAGTAGTATGAGCTGCAGTAGCCGCCTTCTTCGGTTTCGAGCACTGCGAACTGATATGGCCTTTCTCGCAACAATTAAAACACGTCGGACCAGCATCCTTACATTCAGTAACTCTATGACCAGCCTGACCGCATCGGAAACATCTCAGTACTCTCTTGGTACAGCTATCAGCACGGTGGCCTGGCTCGCCACACTTGAAACATTTACCAGCTATGGAAGATCCTCCCCCACTTGGCTTCTTCTCATCTACCACTTTCTGCTTACCTTTACCATTCGGAGATGCATAAGGACTACCACGATCCTTATTCTTCTTCTCACTAAGACTCTTGTAATGAGCAGTCCTAGCCTTGCTATCTTCATCAAATATCCTGCACTTATTAACCAGTGTAGGAAACCTACGAATCTCCTGGTAACCAATGCCTTGTTTGATCTCGGGACGCAACCCGTTCTCAAACTTGACACACTTGGATCCCTCAGCACCAGCATCATTATAATGAGGACAATACTGCACCAGCTCCTCAAACTTCGAAGCGTAATCAGCAACAGACATGTCACCCTGTTTCAGTTCTAGAAATTCCATCTCCTTCTTACATCGCACATCAGCAGGAAAATATTTCTCCAGAAAGACCGTCTTGAACCTTTCCCAAGTCATCTCAGCACCTGGTACCGAAATTCTCTGGCGAGTGTTATCCCACCAGTTTTCAGCCTCTTCAGATAACATATGCGTACCAAACTGCACTTTCTGTGCTTCAGTACACGTCATCACCCGGAAGATCTTCTCAATTTCCCTCAGCCAAATCTGAGCACCATCTGGATCATAGCGCCCTTTGAATGTAGGAGGGTTATTCTTCAGAAACCTTCCCAAATTCTTAAACTCGTCGACCGGCGGATTCTGCTGCGCCTGCATAGCCTGCGCTATAGCAGCCAAAGCCTTAGCAATCGCACAGTCATTTTCTCCAGCCATACTCTACACAACACAACCACAACCGTTAAATATCGACAGTGTCATTTACACTAATCGACCAACAGGAAAAACATCACATTATGACTCGACTGGACTGACCATGCTCTGATACCACTAATGTAACACCCTTCTACCCCAAACGACATAATTAAATAGATTATCAGAGTGCAACATGTAGAAGAGTTTACATTTCTTACAACATAACACTTTTATCATATCACAACATAAAACATATTATTTATTAAAATAAAAACTTCGCAGCGGACAACAACACAATTATAATCTTTCAACATATAACAATTCATAATAATGTTTCATTATCGTCTCAACAAACATCTCCACATAATAGTCATCATAAACAACGTAATAATAATCAATTCTCTATCGAATCCCATAACCCCGGTGTCACATGACCAGAGCATTTGACTCGACTCTGTAGAATAACTCTATACTTATTCTTCAAACCTCAACAATAGCTACTCCTCTTTATCTGCACATTGCTCATCATAGATGAACATAAACACATGCAGAAGGGGTGAGAATTACATTATTAAATAATAATATAACGACAGAAATATAAACATAAATATATTTCACATATGCCAACACACAAATCATCATAATCATCATGATCAACATACTCATGAACATCAACAAAACAACATACCAAATGCAATGTACACACCCATGCATGACTCAACACGACTCGGTATACCCATTTTGTGACCACTACAGGATCACCACTCCCAGATTCACCACCATAGAATCCGAGTTCCCCACAAGGAACCAAGCCTCTCAACAAGCCCGGAGTCAACATCATCATTGGAACTCAGTCCGTTCATCACTAGGCATCGGCCTTTCATAAATGCATGCACACCAAACATGCATCATCATCAACATAGCAACAACAGCATCATATAGTCATGTTATCATCATCATTAATAGCATGACATACAACTCAACAAAACAACAACAACATTACAACAATATCATATCGTTACATAACACATTTATAACTAAACACGAAAATTCAACATCTCATCATCATAAACACCTCATACACCATCATATAATCACTATTAATTGTTATAATACAATTACAGCGACTTACTAAGAGTCTCGCAACTCAACGCACTCAAAAACTCACCAACATCAACTTCTGCACAGCACAGTTCGCGCCGCGCAGCAGGGTTCGCGCCGCGAACGGTGCGTTACAGAACTCCTCTGGATTCTGCCCAGTTCGCGCCGCGAACTGGGCTTCGCGCCGCGAATCGCGCGCGGGCAGAACCCTCTGCTGCAGAAATCAGCGCAGCTTTGCTTCTCTACTCGCCATAATTCGTACCCCACAGCTAATAACCCAAAATCAACATTTAACAGACATATACACACAACCTACTTCGATTACAGTGCATATAACACAACAAAACTCACAGATCGGAGAATTTTCCATCAAAACCCCAACTTTCCCAATCTCTCTAAAACCCCCAAATTCATCAACAATCCCACATATCTCATGAAATTGCTCACATATTATCGTTTAATAAGGTTCAGACCCCTTACCTCTTTGGATTGAAGGAAGCTCTGAGCAATCTTTGGCCTTTTCCTCTTCCTTCTCTTTCTCTTCAGCGGTTCCTCTCTTTCTCTGACTCTGAGGCAAAATACGTGACAAAACTCCTGAGTTCTCACTTTGGCTTCTTATATCCAATTCCACTTTTACCCTTCCACTCTTCATATTCCATTTATTTTATTTATTTAATTAATATTAAAATAAATAACATCAATAATAATATTTCCCAATATTATTTAATAATTCCTTTTTCCTTCCAATAATCTTATTAAAATAATATTTAAATTAATCCAAAATATTCTGGGTGTTACAGAAAGTGCATTTCAAAGTTCAAGAGTGAACTTATGAAAGAGTTTGAGATGACCGACCATGGTCTCATGACATACTTCCTTGGCATTGAGCTCCACAAGTCCAAAAGGAGACTGCTCATGCACCAAAGGAGATATGCTCTTGAGATATTGAAGAAGTTTGAAATGAAGCATTATAATGCTACCATTTCTCTAGATGAACCAAGGTTGTAATTGCCTAAGAATGAGAATGAGTAGCATATTGATCTGGCTTAATATAGGAGGTTGATTGGATCCTTGTGTTACTTGTGCAATACACAACCAAACTTGGTGTTTAATGTCGGTATTGTGAGTAGATTCATGGGGAGAGTGAAGGTGTCTCACTTGGCAGTAGTCAAGAGGATCCTACGATACGTCAAAGATTCTGTTGGATGCAGAATTCTTTTTCCCACAGCGGATACATGAAGAAAATGCAATTTGCTCAGTTTTACCGATTCAAATTGGTGTGGAGATAAAGATGATCAAAAGTTTATAGCTGTATACATCTTTATGTTTGATGCGACACCAATATCATGTTGTTCGAAGAAGGAGTTGGTAGTTGCACTCTCATCTTATGAGGTCGAGTACATTCTCACTTCATTGTATGCGTGCCAAGCCGTGTGACTTATGAATCTATTGGAGGAGCTAGGCAGCAATGAGGGTGAGGTTGTCATACTCCTAGTTGATAATGTTTCTGCGATTAACCTTGCTAAAAACCCAATTGCACATGGGAGGATCAAGCATATTGAGATGATGTTTCACTACTTGAGGGAATTTTTTAGTGAAGGAAGGTTACAATTAAGATATTATAGAAGTCAGGACCAAGTTGTTAATTTGTTGACTAAGGAAGTCACAAATGATGTATTCAATAGGTTGAAGATGAGCATGAGCATGAAAGACTTGCAACACTTGAATTAAGGTGGTGTGTTGAAAGTTATTCAAGTAATTAAAGTGTTATAACCTGTTACACGGGGTGGTAACTGGTTACAACAAGGTCATAAGCTTATTCAAGTAGCAGAAAAGTGGTGTTTTCGTTGCTATAATGGGTTAACCTACTGTGCTAACCGGTTACCACTGAAGGAGATTTAATTTTCATATAAGGTGTAACCGGTTAACCAAATAGTGTAACCAATTACAAACCCAATTTGTGTACTTTTCTGTTACTTTACTTTGTCATTTTGTTTCCCAATCACATTGTAACTCTTTTATAAATATATAGTATGCATTATCATCCTAGGTTAATGCAATCATAACTTCTCTCTCTCTCTCTCTCTCTCTCTCTCTCTCTCTCTCTCTCTCTCTCTCTCTCTCTCTCTCTCTCTCTCTCTCTCTCTCTCTCTCTCTCTCCCCACCATTATTCACCAAACTTGTGGTGTCTTGTTCTAACACCCATACTCAGGGTTTAAAAAAATCCTCGTACCCGAGCTTACACCCGCGTGGGCATCAATATTTGTACATGTACCCGTAGCCTATGAGTGCCTAAGTACTCATACACATACCGCTTTACCCGCATTTCTAATAAAGAATAATATATTATTTATAATTTATCATGTCATTTTAAATTTGTAACAACATTAAAAAAATTCAAGGATGATATTGTTGAGTTAAGAAATAAACAAACATTTATATTAAAACATATATATATATATATATATATATATATATATATATATATATATATATATATATATATATATATATATATATATATATATATATATATATATATATATATATATATATATATATATATATATATATATATATAAATAAAAGTTAAAATATATAAATATATATTATGCATGTATGGGCCGGAGTGGATACTAAGGTACTTGTTCCTGCGCCCATACCCTCTTTTTTGGATTTTTGCCCTAGTAATTGTGGATAACTTTTGCGGGTGTCTAATGGGGATGGATATAATTTCCATCCCTAGTCTTGCATATGAAGCAAAGAGTGATCATTTTGACGTTCAAGGTTTTAATAATGTCATTGTCCAAAGTTGAGTTTTGATCCATTGCGTTAGCTTGGAAACTTCCTACCTGAATATTAGTAAAGTTGTGACATAAGATAGAATTGAGTGATAATGATGGAATTTTCTTTTACTTTATTATGGATGACAATGTATGTTATTTTTTGTAATATGATTAGGAATCTAGTTTTGTAACTTTTGAAGGGTAGACGTTCCTCGGCTAAGACTGACATTTGTTATTTTTTTTTATTGGATTTAATGCTCATTACTTCCAACATTTAGGATATTTGTTACAAGTGAAGGATAAACTTTCCTCTATTGTGAGTAGGGGTGAAAATAGGCTAGGCTAGGGTTTAGAAGGCCTGGGCCTGGCCTACGATAAACTTATAAGGTCTGAGACTGACCTATGGTCTACTATAGACTATTTTTTTGTCTGGCTTGGCCTTTTTAAAAGTCTGGTCTGACCTGAAAGCCTATTTCTTATTAAGGTTTTTAATTAATCCATATTACTTAAGAAACCTTATACGCCGGTATATATATGCATATATAGGCCGACCTATTTAGTATTTTTTTCTAATATATATGCATATATTGATCAACCTATTTAGCATTTTTTCTAATATATATGAATATATAGGTCAACCTATTTAGACTACTTTTAATATATATGAAAATATAGGTCGACCTATAAGGCTTCATAGACTTTTCTAATAGCCTAAGTTTGACCTATTTAATTAAATAGGCTTTTAAAAAAGCCTGAGCTTGACTTTTTTATTAAATAGGTTTGACATGGCCTCACCTTAAATAGGCTAGGCCATAGGCTCCTGTAGGCCGGTATGACATATTCTCATCCCTAGTTGTGAGTGATACTTCCGTTCCTTGATACCCTAATATTTCTTTATAGATGAATGCTTAACTTTTTTCGGTTAAGGCCTATATTATTATAGATGAAGGGCAAAAATTTCTCAATTAATGTCTATATTATTGTATATAAAGGTTTAAGTTTCTCGTTTAAGACCAATATTATTATAAATTAAGAGTGGAAATTTCTTAGTAAAGACTCATACATGTGCATTTCCCTTTCTTAATATTTGATAATTCGTTAAAAGTGAATGGTGAACTATTCTAAGTTAAGGCTAATACTTAATCCCTTCCTCTTCTTGATACTTTGGTAATTCGTTATGGGCGAAGGATAAACTTTTATCGGTTAAGGACGATACTTGTTCCCTTATTGTTACTTTGGCAATCCCTAATAGGGACAATCTCGACCAAGGGATGGCCTTTATAGGCCCTGGCCCAAATTACAACCTTGAGCTAAAGGTGGATTGTTTATAAGTGGGTGTCATTCTTCTTAGTGTAAAGTCAGGGAGTGAGGTCCGTTTGCCATTGGTGGTTGTTGTATTTTCATTTTTCTTTTTTGGGAATTGATCTTCGTCCTTTGGTGCCTTTGTTAAGTCATTGCTTCATCTTTTACAATCCCTCCCATTTACGCGTGAAATTTAAAGTTTGAGAAAACTTGTTGAGTCTTTATCGCGTGAAATAAAATGTAACATGTTTGATTAAATAGGTAGAAAGTATTACGTAGAAATTTTGGTGGTTAAAACCATCCCTGCAAAACACAGAAAATTGACTATGTTAAAACTTAAAAGATGACATTCTTCAAGGAAGTGTAATCTTGGTATATGGATAATGGTACTCTCTAATAGTATAACACCCCATTTGAATTATCTAATTCTAAAGAATAATTTAATTGTATTGTATATTTTTTGAATGATCGAGGTAGTAGAGGAGTCTTGGGTATGGGGTAGTATCCCTATAATATTAAAAAATTAAGTGAGGTGTGTGATAGTAATTAACGAGAAGTGTGGGGTGTTAAACACAATGATTAATAATATTACTATTAGATTTAATTAAATTAATTTAGTATTAATAATAAATAAGTTAATATTTATTTAAAATAACAATAATAATATAGAGATAACATTACTTTTAATATTATTTTATTAGATAGTTAGCCTAATGATATGATTTCGAAAAGGGAGAGATATGACAAGTGGCAAGGGTAAGAAGAAGAAAAAGATCATCAATGTAGAAGAGCTTGGAGCTTAAAATTCTAAGGTAAATGGGGAACTATTACTATAAGGGTGTCTAATCATGATAGAGTAAAGATGAGTCATTACCCTCTTAGGTTGGCCTTATGCCATGTTATGATTGTTGTTGATTTGTGACTATGATTGTAAGGAATGAATTGTAATTATTGTGGATATAACAATTGATATTTATTGATAATGAATTTTGAATTATTGCTGAATTTTATGTTTGTTGTATGTTAAAGGTTTAAGATGATGATTATGATGATGGTATGGTATAAAATTGTGATTTTATTGGTGTGATTATATGAATATAAGTAGTGATTGATATTGGTACGTTTATGATTGAGTTTAAAACCATGAAATATTTTTGGTGATGATTTCATGGACGTTTTTGGGGTTGGAGAAGATGAAAATCGTGCTGGAAATTTCATAAAAATCAGTAACTTTTTGGTAACACCTTCGTGCACTGTTTTGATCATAACTTTCAACTCGTAAATCATTTTGTGACGGGTTTTGAAGCTTTAGGTAGCTGAAATAGAGGGATATAATTTTTTTTAGTGATAAAATATTATTGGTGATGATTTAATGGACGTTTTGAGGTTGGAGTATATGAAAATCGTGTTGGAAATTTCAGAAAACAACAACTTTTTGGTAAAGCCTTCGTGCACGGTTTTGATCATAACTTTCAACTCATAAATCATTTTATGACGAGGTTTAAATCCTTAGTTGAAATAGAGGTATATAACTTTGTTTCAAGGATAAAATATTTTTTACGATTTTATCAGAGGTCGGTAGCGGGTGGGAAAGAAGTGTATGATATGATGAATATGGACGAGGTTCGTATTGACAAATTATTTGATGTACTGTGAATGATTTGGAGGGTGTGTTTGATTATATTGATGGTAGTCCAGAAAGGTGGACTACAATATGCATGGTTACAATTGTGTGATTGATTATGGATCACTAAATATTATTATAGTTATTGTATTAATTGCATTATTACCTTGCCTTGCGTTCTTTGTTGATATGTTGAAGGAGATAAGTCATAAGTTCGAAAGGGAACGAAAGACTTATCCGGAACTCACAAGAGGGAATTTGGGATTCCTAAGGGGGAATAAGGTTCGTATGATGAAACATTGATGAGAATTGGTACCACATGCATCGTGTAATGTTGTCGGTTTATATTGCATTGTAATTATGTTGTGCTTGTGCATTTGTTGTGGTGAGAATGTGATTGTGAATAAATGTGATTTGTGTGTATAAATACTACTCTCTTAGTTATTATTAATCGTTTATCACATGAATGAATTTCTCACCCCTTTGTGTTTGTTGCGTTTGTGCTCCCTCGGGGTACAGACAATCAAGTACCTGAGTAGTTGGAGATGTACCTCATATTGCTATCGGTTGAGTTTACTAGTGGAGTTGCTCTGATACGTAACACTGGGAAATGAGTTGTTTTCTTTATGTCATTATGTTATGTATATTTTTATTTAAAGTAATTGTTTAACCATTTTTGGTGTGGATGATTTATTGAGGCTATGAATGCCATACTTTTGTTTAATTTCGCAGTTTGGATTATAATTTTGATTAAACAAAGTAACATTCAAACTTCTTAGATTATGAAGTGACATCCTACTTGGATAAAATTGTATTTTATTTATTAATTATTGAGTCGAGAAGTAGGGTATTACATAGTGGTATCAGAGCAGGTCGGTCCATCTGACCAGGTGTTATAGTGTGTCAGTAGTGTATGATTGGTGTGTGAACACAGTCAAGTCAAGTTTATTCTAATCCTTATTTATTGATGTTTTTCAGAATATGGTTGGGAGAAACGATGGTGTTATTGCCTCTGCTTTGCAAGAAGTGGCTCAAGTTGTGCAGAACAACCGAAATGAAGGGAACGATGAGTTTCATAACTTGGGAAAGTTCCAGAGGAATAACCCACATACCTTTAAAGGCATGTATGATCCAGATGGAGTAAAGGCTTGGCTGAAGGACATTGAAAAGATTTTCAGGGTTATGGCATGTACTAAAGCACAAAAGGTGCAATTTGGCACGTATATGCTGGCAGAGGAAGCTAATGATTGGTGGGATAATATGCGTCAGAAGTTGAAGGTTGCAGGCGATGAAATCACTTAAGTTGTATTCATAGGAGAATTTTTGGAGTGGTACTTTCTCGAAGATGTGCGCGAGAAGAAAGAGATCAAATTTCTGAAGCTGAAACAAGGGGATTCTACTATTGTTGAGTATGCTACCGGGTTCGAGGAACTTGTGAAGTTCTGTCCATGTTATAATGGTGCAGCTGCACAGGCTTCTAAATGAATTAAGTTTGAGAATGGGTTACGTCCTGAGATCAAGCAGGGAATTTGTTATCAACAGATTCACCGGTTTCCGGAATTGGTGAACAAATGCAGGATTTATGATGAGGACAACAAGGCTCGGTCTGCTCATTATAAAAGTGAGAAAAGGGGAAAGCAGTTAAATCATGGAAAATCGTATAGTGCTCCAGCTGACAGAGGGAAATAAAAGGTTTCAGAGGGTGAGAGGCCAAGTGGGGGAGGGACGCCAACTCCTATCAAATACTACAGGTGTGGTGGTGCAAGACATCGCACCAATGAATGCAAGAGTGATGAAAAAAAGTGCTTCAAGCGTGGGAAGCCAAGACACCTTATTGTAGATTGCAACACTAATGTGCTAACTTGTTACAACTATGGGGAACCTAGTCACATGACTGTCAAAAGCCAAAGAAAAGCTCAATCAAGAGGGAAAGTGTTTACACTGGCAGGATCTCAGACTACCAGTTCTGACATGTTGGTTCAAGGTACATGTTACATTCACAATATTCCTTTGATTACCATTATTAACACGGGTGTGACTCACTTGTTTATTTCTGTTGACTGTGTGAAAATATTAGGTCTTGTAGTGTCTACTTTGAGTAGTGTACTAGTTATTAATACTCCAACTAATGGGTCGGTGACTAATTCTTTAATCTGCTTGAATTGTCCTTTGTTAATCTATGGTAGAGACTTTGGTGTGGACTTAATTTAACTGCCACTATATGTCATTCTGGGGATGAATTGGTTGGAATTCAACCATATTCATATCAATTGCTACAACAAGTCAATACGATTTCTTTCTCTTGATGTTGATGAAGAAGTTAGTTTCAGATCTGCCAGTCAATTGGAAGAGTTGTTGAAAGATGAAGTTAAAGTGTTTGCAATGTTTGCTTCCTTGTCTTTTGAGAGTTAAATAGTAGTTGAAGGGTTACTAGTGGTATGTGAATTTCCAAAGGTGTTTCTATATGATATTTCATATTTACCGCCAGAGAGAGGTGAAGTTTGTTATTGATCTTGTTCTTGTTACTAGACCTGTTTCTATAGCACCATACAGAATGTCAACATCAGAGTTGGGAGAATTGAAGAATTAGTTAAGAGACTTACTTGAAAAGAAATTATCAAACCAAGTGTGTCACCTTGGGGAGCTCCAACATTGTTGGTAAATAAGAAGGATGGTAGTATGAGACTATGTGTTGATTATCGACAATTGAATAAAATGGTGATTAAAAACAAGTATCCACTTCTGAGAATCAACGATTTGATGAACAAGATGGTAAAAGCTTATGTGTTTATAAAAAATTAATTTGAGGCCAGGTTACCATTATATCCGAGTTAAGGATGAAGATATTCATAAGATGATGTTTAGAACTCGATACAATCATTATGAATATCTAATGATGCCTTTCATAGTGTCGAATGCACTTGGTGTGTTTATGGAGTATATGAACCTCATTTTTCATCCTTATATTTATCAATTTGTCATAGTCTTTATCGATGATATTCTAATTTATTCTAAATCAAATGAATAACATGTAGAGCATTTGAGAATTGTATTACATGTGTTAAAAGAGAATAAGTTGTTTGCGATGTTACCAAAGTGTGAGTTCTGGTTGCAAGAGGTGAGTTTCCTCGGGCATGTTATTTCTGGTAATGGCATTGCAATGGATCTATCCAAAGTAGAGGCAGTTCTACAATGGGAGGCTCCTAAATTGGTTATAAATATCAAAAGTTTCATAGGGTTGGCAGGTTATTATTACAGGTTTATCAAAGGGTTCTCAAATTTAGCCCTTCCATCAACTCAGTTGACTCGAAAGGGTTAGGCCTATGTGAGGGATAT
The DNA here is from genome assembly GCF_024323335.1 of Lathyrus oleraceus. Lineage (NCBI taxonomy): Eukaryota > Viridiplantae > Streptophyta > Magnoliopsida > Fabales > Fabaceae > Lathyrus > Lathyrus oleraceus. The sequence continues at coordinate 305,787,501 of NC_066584.1, forward strand.
TCATTGTGAAAAGAGCTTCATAGACTTAAAGAAGAAGTCGACTACAACTCCAATTTTGATTTTGATAGATCCTCATGAACCATTTGTAGTATACTGTGACGCTTCTAGAATGGGTTTGGGCGGTGTGTTGATGCAAGATGTTAATATGGTGGCTTATGCTTCACGATAATTGAGGGCACATGAGAGGAACTATCCTACTTATGATCTAGAGTTAGAAATAGTGGTATTTATGTTAAAATTTTGGAGGAAATATCTTTAATGTTCAAGATTCGAAGTGTTTAGCGACCATAAGAGTTTACAATATTTGTTTAACCAAAAGGAGTCGAATATGAGGCAGAGAAGATGGTTGGAATTTCTAAAGGACTACGATTTTGGCTTAAATTATCATCCAGGTAAAGCTAATGTTATGGCTGATGCTTTGAGTCGAAAGTCTCTACATATATCGACGTTGATGATTAGAGAGTTGGATCTCATTGAGCAGTTTAGAGATTTGAGTATGGTTTGTGAATTGACACCAGGAAGTGTGATACTGGGTATGTTGAAGGTGGATAATGAATTCCTTAATGAAATTAGGGGGAATCAGAAGATAGATGTGAAACTGGTATATTTATTGTATTTAGTGAATCTGAATTAAGAAAGTGACTTTAAAGTGGATGAGCATGGAATGCCGAGGCTTCAAGGTAGAGTATGTGTGCCTGACAATTCGGAGCTGAAGAATATGATTTTAGAGGAAAGTCATATAAGCAGTATAAGTACTAATCCTGGAGCTACTAAAATGTATCACAACCTCAAGAAAATGTTTTGGTGGCCAGGAATGAAGCGAGATATGGCATAATTTGTGTATGCATGCTTAACTTGCCAGAAGTCAAAGGTAGAGCACCAAAAACCTTGGGGTTCGATGCAACCATTGGATATTCCATAGTGGAAATGGGATAGTATTTCGATGGACTTCATGACCAGATTACTGACTACTCAAAGAGGATTTAATGCGATATGGGTGATTGTTGATAGACTGACGAAATTGGCCCATTTTATTTCGATTAATATTAGTTTCCCATTACAGAAGTTGCTTGAGATTATATTAGGGTAATTGTGAAGTTACATGGTGTCCCGTATAGTATAGTTTTTAATATAGACCCACAGTTTACATCCAAATTTTGGGTAGGTTTGTAGAAAGCTTTGGGTACTAAGCTGAGGTTGAGTTCTACTTATCATCTGCAGAGTGACAGTTAGACAAAAAGACCTATCTAGTTATTGGAGGACTTGTTGGGGGCTTATGTACTCGAAGAAGAAGGTACTTAAGATAGTCATCTGACATTGATCGAGTTCACTTATAATAACAATTTTCATTCTAACATTGGAATGACATCGTTTGAAGCATTGTACGGTCGGAGGTGTAGGACACCTCTGTGTTGGTATGAATCTGATGAGAGTGTTATACTTGGACTTGAAATTATCCAGTTGGCTACTGAGAAGATGAGGTTGATCAGAGATAAAATGAAAGCATCACAAAGTAGGGAAAAAAGCTACCATGATAAGAGGAGGAAATATCTAGAATGTAGGGAAGGTGATCATGTGTTCCTAAGAGTCAATCCTGCGACTGGTGTTGGGTGTGCACTAAAATCAAAGAAGTTTACTCTTAAGTTTATCGGTTTGTATCAGATTTCTCAGAAAATTGGAACCGTGGCTTATAGAATGGCCTTGCCACTCGACATTTCGAATTTGTATGATGTGTTCCATGTGTCGCAACTTTAGAAGTATATTCCTTATCCATTTTATGTGATTCAGATGGATGATGTGCAAGTGAGGGACAATCTTACGATAAAAGCATTATTTGTGAGGATTGAAGACCGAGAGTTAAAGAAGCTGAGGGGCAAGGAGATTGCTCTAGTTAAAGTTGTTTAGGGAAGAGCTGCAGGAGAAAATATGACTTGGGAGCTGGAGAGCCAGATGCGAGAAGTATATCCGGAGTTGTTTTTATCCGGTAAATTTCCGAGGACGAAAATATTCTAAGTGGGGGGAGAGTTGTAACACTCTGTTTGAATTATCTAATTCTATATCATAATTTAATTATATTGTATGTGTTTTGAATGATTGAGATAATATGAGAGTCTTGGATATTGAGTAGTGTCCTCAGACAAAATATTAGAATTTTAAGTGAGGAGTGTGGTAATAATTAACGAGAAGTAGAGGTGTTTGACACAATGAGATTAATAGTATTACTATTAGATTTAATTAAATTAATTTAGTTGTAATAATAAATAAGTTAATATTTATTTAAAATAACAATAATAACATAGAGATAATATTGCTTTTATTATTATTTTATTGGATAATTGGCATAATGATATGATTTTAAAAACTATATAATAATAATAATATTGGCCCAATTACCCAATATTATTAATAACTTATTTTGGCTAATTACCCAATAAAATAATAAAAATAATATTATCTCTATATTATTATTGTTATTTTAAATAAATATTAACTTATTTATTATTACTACTAAATTTATTTAATTAAATCTAATAATAATACTATTAATCTCATTGTGTTAAACACCCCATACTTTTCATTAATTACTACCACACCCCTCACTTAAAATTCTAATATTTTGGGGATACTACTCAATATCCAAGACTCCCATACTATCTCAACCATTCAAAGCACATACAATACAATTAAGTTATTTTATAGAATTAGATAATTCAAACAGGGTGTTACAACTCTCCCCCACTTAGAATATTTTCGTCCTCGAAAATTTACCGGATAAAAACAACTCCGGATATACTTCTCGCATCTGACTCTCCAGCTCCTAAGTCATATTTCCTCTAGCATCTATTCCCCAGACAACTTTCACTAGATCAATCTCCTTGCCTATCAGCTTTTTCAACTCTCGGTCCTCAATCCTCACAAATAATGCTTCTATCGTAAGATTGTCCCTCACTTGCACATTATCCATCTGAATCACATAAAACTGATAAGGAATATACTTCTGAAGTTGCGACACATGGAACACATCATACAAATTCGAAATATCGGGTAACAAGGTCATTCTATAAGCCACGGTTCTAATTTTCTCAGAAATCTGACACAAAACACGAAATATTTTTGGCGATGATTTCATGGACATTTTTGGGCTTGGAGAAGATGAAAATCATGCTGGAAATTTCAAAAAAACAACAACTTTTTGTTAACATATTCGTGCATAGTTTCGATCATAACTTTCAACTCGTAAATAATTTTGGGATGTGATTTGAAGCGTTGGGTAACTGAAACATAGATCTATAACTTTGTTTAAGGAATAAAATACTTTTGGTGATGATTTCATGGACGTTCTAGGGTTGGAGAAGATGAAAATCATGCTGAAAAATTTAGAAAATAACAACTTTTTGGTAACGCTTTTGTGCATGATTTTGATCATAACTTTCAACTCGTAAATCATTTTGGGATTGGGTTTGAAGCGTTTGGTAGCTGAAATAGAGGGTTGTAACTTTGTTTCATGAATACAATATTTTTAACGATTTTATCAGAGATTGGTAGCAGATGAAAAAAAAGTGAATGATGTGACGAATATGGGCGATGTCCGTATTGATAAATTATTTGATGTATTGTGAATGATTGGGAAGTATGTTTGATTATATTGGTGGTAGTCCAAAAGGGTAAATTATTTTATGTATGGTTGCATTATGTGATCTATTATGGATCAATAAATATTATTACCATGCCATGCATTCGTTGTTGATATGTTGAAGGAGATAAGTCATAGGTCTGAAGGGGGACGAAAGAATTATCCAGAACTCAGAAGGGGTAGTTCGGGATTCCAAAGGAGGAATCAGGTTCGTATGATGAACCATTGATGAGAATTGGTACCACATGCATCATGTAACATTGTCGGATCTCATTGCGTTGTAATTATGTTGTGCTTGTGTATTTATTGTGGTGAGAATGTAGTTGTGAATGAATGTGATTTATTGTATACATACTAGTATCTTAATTATTATACATCGTTTATTATATGAATGAATTTCTCACCCCTTCTGTGTTTGTTGTATTTGTACTCCATCGGAGTACAAACAATCATGTACTTGAGTAGTTAGAGATGTACCTCATGTTGCTACCAATCAAGTCTACTAGTGAAGTTGCTCTAATACGTAACATCGGGGAACAAGCTACTTTCTTTATGTTATTCTGTTACATATCTTTTAATTTAAAGTAATTATTGAACCACTTTTGGTGTGGATGAATTGTTGAGGCTATGAATGCCATACTTTTGTTTAATTCCACAGTTTGAACTATATTTTTGATTAAATGAATTAACATTCAGACTTTTTGGATTGTGAAGTGACATCCTACTTAGATAGAAATATATTTTATTTATTAATTATTAAGTCGAGAAGTAGGGTGGTACAAATAACCTATTTCCTTTAGCATGCATAAACTTCCTTTTGACTAAAGTCAACGCAAATGATTAAAATCATAGTATGTATTGGTTCAAATCAATGAGTTAACCTTGCATAATTTGAATAATGCAAGTACTTAATTTGAATCAAGAAAGATATTTTTATTTCACATTTGCCATTGGAAACATGAATCGAATCATGGAAAAATTTGATTTGGATCATGTACTGTTTTATGTTCTACGTTTTTCATTGACAACATGATTCATATCATCTTCTAGCTTGATTTGAATCATTATCAAATTTTTGTCACTCATGTTTACCAGTGGAAAAATGATTCGTATCATGCCAATATTTGATTCAAACCATCACTTCAAAAATCTTGCTTTTTTATATGATTCAAATCACTTGTTACACATGATTAAATTCATTTTTATGTTCTTTTACTCAAATTCTGTGGCTTTTTAAAAAAAAAATTGTGACTCTACTCCAACACCTATAAATACATTGATTTTGGCATTATTTTTAAAAAGATTTTAAAAAATTCACCACTCTCAAACATTTTAGATCTTTATCTTTTGTATGAAATGTCTCTTAATTCATGAGTGAGTATGAGATGTTCTGAAGTATTCAATAGTTACTAATGTGTTTAAATTTGCTTTAAAATCCAATTGAATTCATGGTGATGAACGTTCAGGTAAAAAAGGTGATTCTTCTTCTTGTGAAGCAATGGAGTTTCATGCTTAGCATCCTTCAAAATTTCAAGATCAAGTGAAATTTAAGAAGATTTAGAAGAAATGTTGTTTTGCTAAAGACTCGAGGAAATTTAAAGAGGCTAAATGAGATTAGGAAAATCTCAAAGAAGACTTAGGGAGCCAAATACAAGATTAATGTAGATCCGAGTAATTAGCATTTATGGAAGCTTGGATGATTAGCTAAATTCTATATTTTATGTAGATAACAACTTGTACGAAAAACTTTGTAATACAACAACTTTTGCGGAATACTTTGTAAACGTACCATATTTTAGTGAACAAGAGTTCCATTTATGTGGATCGTCTACCTACAGTACTTCGAGGACTTCGAGTGGATCCATGAGTACAATTACGGGGGGGGGGGGGGGGGGGGGGGGGGGCTTGTTTGGTCTACTTGTACTTTATCAGATGGCTGTAGAGGGAAGACGAAACAGGTGACAGACAACATCACACTACTGACGGTAATATTTATTGGTCTTTTAGTGTTTGTGTGTCATTTTATTACAGTTTTACAACGCCCTTACTGATGATTCGTGTGTTCCAACACTTTTTCAGGCTTGGACCCTCCAGCACTTCCCGCGTATCTCCGGATGGTCGTGTGTACCGACTTATAGTGATGATATGTCGCGCGCTTCTGCATTTGCCCCACTCAGAGGGAACTAGGCGAAAAATCCATTTAGAGTGTATCTTGACCTCTTGGTTGTCGAGGATATATGCACTTTAACAACTATACCAATCACTCTGAGACGCAACAATTTGACGATATAATGTTATACTCAGGATGGTTGGCTTGCAGTTCACGTCTCACATTTCCTCATCTTCCTGAGTGCGTCATGCGGTGGTTCGACTACACTCAGACTATTTCCAGACACACTACTGTCTCTGCTCCTCCTGCTATGACACGCAGAGATATCAATGCCATGTTTAATGATTATCTTAGTCATCTGATACTAGAGGAGGCACATAATACCATAGCTGAGAGCGACTGGAGCTATGTCGACGGGTACATCAGGTGGTTTTTCAGGGTGTCACATTCGTATATGGCGTAGGCTGCTCTTGGAGATCCGTCGATGTCAGCTCATCAGGAGATACTAGAGGAGGAACATGCACAATTAAATCATGCTCATGATGCCTTGTCTAGATGTCGTTGCATTGTGGAGATTGCACAAACAAACATTGATAGAGATATCTTTCCTGATGAGTCTGAGGTGAGGTAGGTCCTATATGCCATTATGACGGAGGCACGAGAGGCATTGATTTACCAGAGATTAGGTCAGAGGACATGTGTAGAAGAGGATGAGGAGCCCGATGAGCTCTAGCACGACATACACAATAGTTGATAGTATTTGTACTTTGGATTTATCATCGATTGTATTTTATTTTTACTTATTTCGACTATATTGTGTATTTCGACTTCATTGTGTATCAATTGATGACTTATTTTGCCCATCTAGATTTATATATGCCAATTTTTGCGTATCGGTTATTGTTTAATGCTCATCACATAATAGGGTCCTTAACATTTATAAATAGTCATTTTCATCTGAATAACCATAAAACTAACTTAACTTGCATTGTTTTGACTGTTTACGAAGATGTATCTATTGGTGTAAGCCCTAGAGGCCAATACTTTTGGTACTTGTATCGAATAATAAAAAGGCATTTTCTTTATTATGGTTGATTAATAAAGTCCCTAGAATAGATAGTCCGTTTAATGTATTAAGTGTGACTTAATCATGAGAACACATTAAACATAAGGGCACTGTTCTTAAAGTATCCGTAGTCGAGCTTTAATGTGAAGTGGGATAACATTAAAGCATTAAGACTATTATGTTTGTAGACTGATGATCACATCTCATGGATCATGGATAAAGAGTTATCAAGTCTTAAACATAGGTATGAATATTAGGAGTAATATTTATACCGGATTGACCCACTATGAGAATACTATATAGAAAGTTATGCAAAGTGTCATAAGTTATCCTCATGGTGATAATAGTGTATACCACTCTTCGACCTGAAATCACTATGGATCCTAGATGTAGAGTCGAGTGCTTTGTTGCTGATCCAACGTTGTCCGTAACTGGATAACCATAAAGACAGTTGATGGGTACTCCATAAAGCATGCTGAGGGACATGAGTGTCCTAGATGGAATTTTCCCATCCTGCGTAACAGGATAAATGTCTATGGGCCCAATATTGAACTGGACAAGGGTGACACAGTCTATACCTTGTGTTCAATATAGACATAAGGGCAAAGGGGTAATTATACACATAATTATTATCACAAGAGGTTTTGTCAGATCACATGATATTTTCATGACTTGGGTAGCAGTGATGTGTTGCTAGATACCGCTCACTGTTTATTATGTTAAATGCGTGATTTAATATAATTGCCAACGTCGCGAAAACCTATAGGGTCACACACAAAGGACGGATTGATGAGAGATAGAATAATTAAGGAACATCGTAAGGTACGGTGTACTTAAGTAGAATACGAAATATGGTAAGGTACCAAATACTTAAGTGATTTTGGCATATTATGAGATATGGGCCAAAATGCACTTAAGTGGGCTTTTTGGCTTGAAGCCCACACAAGTGGTTCTATAAATAGAACCCCTTGGGTAGAAGCATAGCAACTCACTGAGACAGAAAACACAACTGAAGAGTTGGAATTTCGTATCTCTCTCTCACTCAAAGCCTTCATTCATAACAGCTAGCACTGCGATTGAAGGAATCCGTTCGTGTGGACTGAGTAGAGACGTTGTCATCGTTCAACGTTCGTGATCGCCCCATGGATCTGTATCAAAGGTTTTGATCATTATCAGAGATCTGCACCAAAGGTTTGAATCGCCACAAGAGGTAACGATTCTATCACTGATCATGCCCATTCGTAAGGATCACTAAATGGAGAAATTTTTTAATTCCGCTGCGCCTTGGATGACTATTCTCCTTCAGTATCTTCGTAAATCTTAAACGAAGATGCATCTCCGGAACAATAAACGTGTAAAATATGCCTTTTAGAGAAGAATGTATGAGGCGTATTTTGAAATATAACGGAGATGAATCTCCAGATCAATTAACATTTTGACTTAGGAGAAGGTGCGTCCGGAGATGCAACTCCGGAATTTTAGAGACATTTTAGATTTTCCATAGGGTATTTTTCCATTCCATAGGATAGGATAAGAAATTCTCATTTTTCATAGAGAGAGAGTTACTCCATCCGTCCCACAATGAGTGATCTATTTGGAATAAAAGAGTGTCATCAAATGAATGATCCATTTTAATTTTCAATGCATCTTTTTCAATTTTATCCTCTAATTAATATTAATTTCATCATTTCCAATACATGATAAAAATATCTTTCTCTCTTTTATTTATTTATTTTTCTTAATCTACGTGAATGATCAATTGAATCACTCATGATGAGATAAATGAAATAAGATTTTAGGCCCATAACCTCTACTATGTTTGTCCCGCCCAATTTCTTTTATGGAGGAGCCTAAAATTCCTATTAAATAAATAAATTATATATTTATAAAATTTTAATTATTTTATAAATCTAATGGTATAAATTGTTTGGGTTAAAATATAATATTTATAATAATTTTTTTAATGCTTAAAACTCATTTTGCAATAAAATTATAGTAATAATATTTTGTGTGAAAATAATAACAATTATTACTTTGATCAGTTAATATAAAACGTCACTAAGAAATTAGTACTACTAGTAGTATTGTAGTTGTAGTTCAAAGACGATCCTTCACCGGAAAAATCTGTTAAAAGAAAGTGTTTTCTCAGTTCAAAATCAAAACAATAGCAGAGAAACAAAAGAGGAAAAAACGTCAAATTTTGCGAACTCTAATTTCCCATGGTATAGTTCCTCTCTCCCTCTCTATCTCGTCGTTAACCCTTTCTACAATTTTGTTCTCATTTCTTGTATGTCACAGGATTACCTCAAATCCGCGCTTCCATCACAAATAATGGCAGAACGAGGCTCCAATCTTGTTGTTATCAACCCTGGTATGCAAAAAAAAAATCAATTTTGAGCATTACCCATTTTTCAACTTACTCTCTTTTAATCACTTTAACTTGAAGTTGAATTAAAAATCAAAACTTTTAATTAATGTAACTTCATTATTGTTTACTCAGGTTCTGCTAATATTAGAATTGGCCTTGCTTCACAGGATACCCCTTTTAATATTCCTCATTGTATTTCTCACTATACCAAACAAGTTCCTAAGAGGAATGTTCAAGATCAGGTTTTTTAAATTATTTTATTCATTGTTTTTTTCTGTTGTTTAAATTGTTTTCACTTTCTCTTTAGGTATAAGTGTTTACTTCAATTGTTGTTTGTTTTTGTTTTATGTGTTTAGATGCTTAATAGTCAGGTTACAACTGCACAGCACATGGAAAGGGAAAAGGCTTACGATATTGTAAGTTATGGCACTTTGTAAAGCTGTTACTTCTATGCTGCAATTTGCTGATGCTGGTTTTTTTGTCTGTTTTTTTTTGAAAAAAAGATTGCATCTCTGTTGAAGATACCCTTTCTGGATGAAGAACCTCCCTGCAACTCTTTCCCCCGAAAGGTACATGATATCTTATTCAGTTATATTTTGAGTGATACTTTGTAATGTTTGAACCTTCTTGGGCTTTTCTTCGAACTTGTTGCAAGCTGGAACCGTAATTGTTGATGAAATGGTGAGACGAATTACGAAAAGGTGCACTGGACTTCTGATACGGTGGTGCGGGGGTGGAACTGCAAGACTAACACTCCAATGCCAAAGTCAGGGAGAGAATCAAAGTGACGTGAGAGTGGGAAGGAATTTGAATACTTGGGAATGATGCTCTTTTCTCTTTACATACTAGGAGCATTAAGAACCGCCCGCGAGGGACGCGACGCGCTATGCGGACAACCGTTTGATTGATCTGGACGGTGGGTGATGAATCAGAGGGTGAAGTTATCTACCTTGGGTAAGAACGAGGGAATGTCTGTTTCTCGCGTTTGCCTCCTTCTTTCTTGCCTCTGGGCCTTTCGACTTGGGCCTTGCGGATGACGCAAAACAGAACTGTTTAAGCTTGGGACTGCATTTCAAATAATGTGACACCTGTGATATTTGTTGTACCTGCCATGTTGACGATTTTGAGCTTACGAAAAGTGATGAACTACATAAGACAATCATGCTGACAAGCACACACATTATTCATGAAGGAAATAGCCTTGTAATTTGATTGACCGTTTTTTGGGAATCCTAAGCTATGTTGTTAATCTTAGATAGCGGCGTAGAGTGCCTGACCCCATGAATGCTAAAGTAGTATAGCAAATAGCGAGGTGACTACTATTGCGAAAACTTAAATATAGTTTACAAACTAAACATAAATCCTAACAGTATACATAACTACAAAAACTGATCATTCAATGGTAGTAAAGCTAATAACATCTTAACAAGTATGAATACTAAGATTTATGTAAAGTCATTTTCTCACTCTCAAGAGCAGATAAAAATAATTTATTTGGAAGATTCTGTCAAATACTTTGTTTTTTTTTGTTGGGATAAGATTAGTATAGCATCATAAAACAGATAATTAGTCATTGCTAATACTATGACTGCCGTTGTATTATATGCACAGATGGGACGTGTTGATGGATACAATCCACATGGTAACAGGAAAGATTTGCCCTTCACTTGGACTAATGTTTACGAGGAGGTCACTAGTTCGTCTTCACTTTCAGCATTAGGTAAGAGGAAATGATATTTTTTGTTTAACAACTTGTACTTTCCTGTTCTCTTCAGTTGCATATGTGGCTTTGGGTTGTTTATGTCAACTAGCTTAGCATTTGACTTATCTCAAGTTTGTTTTATCGAGTACCTAATAGGCTAATATTAGAAGTTAATTAAGAGTTTAAGACTCTTGTCCAGAAAGGGTATTTTCGATTTTAAAATGCTGTTACTTTTATATCAATTAGCATATGTTATATTTATAAAAATTGGCATTTGCAGAGACTACGAATAAAGACGAGACTAGCGTGTCTTTGGACCCAAAAGATGGTTCAGATTTGAAGGAAATTGGCATGAGCAATCGAAAATTCAGAGAGTTCATTTGTGGTGAGGAAGCATTAAGGATATCTCCCACTGAACCTTATTGTTTATGTCGTCCAATCCGCAGAGGACACTTGAATATTTCACAACACTATCCTATGCAGCAGGTACATGTCACTTCCGAACCAAATTAAAACCAATGCAACAGTTAATTCATGCAGAAAAAATATAGATAATATGCATCTTGGGAATTCTGTATTCTTTATAAGCTAGCTGTTGCATTGCATTATAATGTAATGTTATTTGTTTTGTATTATGTTAAGACTTGTTTTGTCTTTTTCTTTACTGTTGCTTGTTGAATTCATCTGTTTCTTCACCGTTTCAAAATTCAACAATAAGTTTCCTTCATAATGGAGAATAATGCAACAATGGGTTATGGTATATCTATTAATAAACTATACCAATTTATGATGTAATTTGGATCTGAGAGTTAGGGTTTATATTAGTTAGTTAAGGGTTTGGTGTCAATAATTTAGGAATTTATAGTTTAGTTGCTCTTGCTCGAGTCGTCGTAGGATATAGGTTCCAACATTGAACTGCCTTTTTTATCATCTAGAATTGGGCTTACTCTAGTGAAATTGTCTGTGTCATTGTTTGTGTCGCATCTCCCAGTAATCTAGAATCTGTTGAGTTGTTTGATAGGCCACATATTAGAGATGTATGATACATGCTATTATTGTGTAATGACAATTGGGTTTCTCAGATTACTTCTTGCTTTCATTCTACATCACTACTTCTTGGCTATTTTGCAGGTGCTTGAGGATCTGCGTGCTATTTGGGATTGGATTTTAATAGAGAAACTGCATATTCCTCGCAATGAAAGAAACATGTACTCTGCTATTCTTGTGATGCCAGAAACATTTGATAATCGTGGTATTTAGAACTTTATTCCTTCAAAGAAAATGTCACATTTATTTTTTTCCGGTTAGAGTTCCCTTTGAATTTGTATTTCAAACTCCTGGTATAGTCTATTTATGTTTTAGTCCATGACACAAGCAGAAATAAAGGAAATTCTATCCGTAGTTCTACAAGAACTATGCTTTGGCTCAGCAGTGGTGCACCAGGTATGACCTTTATTGCTATACGTTTATATGATGAATGTATGACCTTTTTGTACGCAGAAAAGGAACAATTTGCCAGGATTTTTCCTTTAGTTTCTAATGATTTCATATGGAATTGTTTGATCAGGAAGGTCTTGCTGCAGTTTTTGGAAATGGATTATCAACAGCATGTGTAGTGAATATTGGTGCTCAGGTTACATCACTTATATGCATAGAGGTAAATGAAATAATGGTTAATGTTTGTTTAGTCTTTTGTATCAAGTTAGTATCAAATCATTATCATTCATATTTCACTATAATTATATTTTTTTTTCTCATTCTGTATATAATACTCATAACTTACAGTTAAAAAATATGAAATTTGTAATCGGAGATATTACAACAGTAATAAGTAATAACAAAAGCCTTTTCTTGGTAAAACAACTTTGATCCTGAAACGTTTTCTGCTTACTATAGTTTTGACATGGAAATTGACATTTGCTGGTTACATACATTCACCATCTTTGAATATTAGCTTGTGCCTCAAATTTTCTATCAAGTTGGATTCTCTCCATGCTTGATGATTGTTCAGCCTTCAGATATATTGAAAAATAAAAGCTGGCTAAGTTTTTGGTCGTGAACTACTTCTTTTATTGTTTAGGATGGAGCTGCTCTGCCATCAACTGCAAGGACTTTAACTTTTGGCGGTGAGGTACAAAATATATTTTTATATTGCATGCGTTTCTGGTGTTTTGAAATAGTTTTGAACTTGGAAGATATAAGCTTAGTAACATCTTGGACACACGTGTTAGTTGTTATTTGACTAAACTTTTCTTTACATTAGTTTAGAAACTGTCATTTTGTTTTCACTTATGCGGCATATGGAAACTATAATCTCTTGATAAAGGAAGTTAATTTATTGAGATGAATTGAAAAAATTCAGTCAAATGATCAAATTTCAGTTAAAATATCCAAAATCCGCCCCTCTCAAAAACTCTAATACATTATAACAAAAAGCTACATAAAGCTTTTCGATGTCTGAGTCTGTAGCGAATCATTTGTGTTAATTTTATGAAGGATAATTGTCCAAACAAAAGTCTTCTAGCCCCATCGTTCCATAAAGACCTAAATATTGATAAAATTGAGCAATTGAATTAAGAATGGGAAATTGGAAGGATTATGGGAACAAGAACTTTGATCGACACCAATGTCTGATACCTTGTCAAAGAGCCACTTACGTAACATTGCCTTACATAACTCCATCAGTTAGAGTATTCCGCAACACTCCTCCTCAAACCCGTGCCTCTTTTAATGAAATATAATCATTCTTGTCAAGTATGTGGTATGTGTTGGTGTTTTGCATCTACAGCGTCAAGATATTTCTTTATTATAGTTCTTGGAAAGTTGGAATTATGCAATGATCTTATCTTCTGTGCTCCAAAAGTTATTTGTGGTAATATTTTAATTATTAAGTACATATTTTCAGGATATATCAAGGGGTCTTCTCTGGACCCAAAGGCATCACCAGACCTATCCACAAATTCGAACAGATATGTTGACAAAGCCTATAGATCTGTTAATGTTAAATCAACTCAAAGAGTCATATTGTGAAATCAGAGTGAGTTCTACTACTTTATCTCATTTTGCCAAATTACTACTTTATCATATTAACTCGTAGAAATGCCATTTTTAATAATTCATAGTTGAGAGAAAACCGAGAGTTGTGAACAATACAAGAGAAGCATTTGTAGCACGAGTTTACATCTCAAGGGTTTTATACTACCTAAAGCTGTTTTTTTTTTCCATTCATTTCTCTCTCAGCTTCGTTATCTCTTCATTGTACTTGTGCATGCATTTGCAGCACGGCCTCCATTTAACAACACCGTGTATTTGCTACTTTGTAGTTCTTAGAAAGTAAATTATATTTTGATCAAATATAACCGAACATATTGAAATAGTACAGTGTCTAATGAATTAAAAAAAATGCATCAAATCACTTACTACTAGCGGTGATGCTCTAAATTTACCTTGCTTCCAAACTTGAATTCAATGTTATCTAGTATCTTGTGTATAGGAGGGGCAACTTGATGCTGTAGCAGTAGTTCATTCCTACGAGGAAAAAGCGCCGCCTGGATCTCACAGGACAAGGCTTACTGCTCTCAATGTACATGTTCTCAGTAAAATTCATTCTTCATTTGCCATCAAATTTTGCCATTAGATAATCATATGCTTAGACTTCGACAATTGACAAAAACTATTGCATAGGTTCCTCCCATGGGGTTGTTCTATCCAATGCTTTTTGTTCCTGACGTGTATCCTCCTCCACCACGGACTTGGTTAGCGTGTTCATGAATTTTCTCTCTGTATGGTGTGACCATGTTTGTGAATTATTTTACGTTTACACAACCCCGGTGATTTCCGTTGTTAGGTTTAGTGACTACGAGGATATGCTAGAAGATACATGGCATATTGACTTTTCCCGAAGGTCTGACATGTCCGATACTTTCTATCCTAATGTCAATGGAGGATTGCCCATGTGGGAAAGTTATCCCGTTTATTCAAAGCCGAAAAAAGAAGAAAATCTCGGCCTTGCCGAAGCTATTACCAACTGCATTCTCTCAACTGGTAATTTTTTGGTATCATATTCCTTCATTTCATATGCATAGAGCTTAAAGCTTTGTTTAGCAGTATTGTGCTTGTATTCACAGGCCGCATAGACATCCAGAGAAGATTATTTTCTAGCATACAATTGGTGAGTTTTACACGTTGAGCTCAACATTTTCAAGTTCATCATATTGCATGTTGATCGAAAGAAATTGACACAATTTATCTGAAATAGACCGGCGGCGTGGCTTTGACAAATGGCTTAGTTCCCGCAGTTGAAGAAAGGTTTGTTTCAATTTCCATTAACCTCTTGGTATATTTGCATATATAGCATCATCAATGATTTTGTTGATTAGTTTGTTCAAGTTAAGTCGATTGATGAGTCCCTCTATCTTTTTACACCACAGGGTTTTACACGCTATTCCTCCAAATGAAGCAATTGATACAGTGGAGGTTATACAGTCAAGGTCAAATCCGACATTTGTGTCATGGAAAGGCGGGGCGGTATGTTGAGCACATAAGACAATCATGCTTCACTTCATTAATTTCTTCGCCGAGTAAAATTCTTAATTTTTAACCTCTTAAAATAGCTTAACGCGTGTTTGCAGATTCTTGGAGTACTGGATTTAGGTAGAGATGCATGGATAAACAGGGAGGACTGGATTCAAAATGGAGTTCATGTTGGGAGTAACAGAAAATACAAGGATTCATATTATCTTCAAGCTCAAGCTATGTGTTACATTAACTCTTGAAGGTCTGCTATACATCTTCAAGTTGAAAATATACTAATCCTTTGTCACTTTTCTATTGTAATGTGCCACATGATAAAGTCAATTCAAATGAGTTTACACAGTTTTTTAGTAAAAAAAGTACTTAAATAGATTATCTTTTATAAATGTGACATGTAGTAGTTCTGCATAAAAAATAAGCAACAGAACTACTACACCCAAGGAAGGCCTCTAGCATGTTCCTTTGACATATGCCTTTCAACTACCATCCTCAATTTTAAGATACATTATCCTTTTAAATGTGACGTTTACTATGGCTATGACTCAAAATGATTTTATAATTATAATATTAAAAAAATAATAAGATATAGATGTGTGAATTTAAACTAAACTATTTTTTTTTATTATAAATGGTTAATGTTATGTATATTAAATTTTTATAATAAAATAAATTAAATTAAATTTACAATATAAAGTAGTAAATTTAATAATTTAATTATTATCGAAAGAGGTCAAGATAATTTACAATCTATTATAATACCATGGATTAAAAGTTTAAATATAAATATTAGAGAGAGAAAAATTAAGAAAGCAATAACTTATCATATTTTACAATTCAACTTTTGCAACAATATTTCTAAATATTTTATAATGGTTCAAAGTTTGTACTTATAAAATAAACCTAACAATAAAAAGTAAAGGGGAACAATAAAATGTGTAGGTGTGTGATTGTTAGAGACACACCAATCCCTAATTATATTGAAAATATCTTCTACAACTTCTTATAATTTTTTTATTCTTTTGTTTAAATATCTATTTATATCTGGAAAAAGCATATTGATAAAATTCATGGCATGAGCAGATAAAAAAGTGCAAACCAATTTATTTAATAACAAAAAATTCTTTCATATTGTTTGCCACTTAGAGACTTTAAGAATGGGCTATGCTAATAAGGAGAAATATAATTATTTTTATAGTTACAAATATTTCACTTTTGAAAAAAAATTCTAAAATAATAGGTTACATTAATTGTCTTAATGAGTTGTGATTGTGCTTTATATATAGTAGAATAAATATGATAGGTGGTATTTTCAATTAATTTTTTATTTAATTAATTTATTGAAATTGTAGTAATTACATATGATTTTTATTGGAAAAAGAAATTTCTATTGAAATCAATTGTATTAATTGCCTTGAGAAATACTTTTAATTAATTTTTTTATTTAGTAGAATTAAATGTGTTTTTATTTTATGAGTTAAGTTAATTTTATGAGTTAAGTTAATGGAATTAGTGGAGAGAGAAATATTTTTAATTAGTTTTTTATTTACTAGAATTACAATAGGTGGTTTTTAGAGAGAAATATTTTCAATTAATTTTTAATTTAATAGAAGTATAATAGGTGGTTTTTATTCTAAGAGTTATTGTTATTAGAGTTATCGGAGAATAAGTAATAATAGGTGGTTTTTATTTTAAGAGTTATAATTAAAAAAATTATAATTATTTTTTAAACTATGTGCAATTAAACATTTCTCTATCCATGAAATTTTTATACCTTTGCAAAAACTAAAAAGTAAAGAAACATTAAATAAAAAAAAATATAAGTAAGACAATAGAAACAAATAATAATAATAAAATGAATAAAAATATAATAAATTATATGTGTATTTTCTCCTTTCATAATTATAAAAATGATAGAAAGATTTTAATAATAATAAAAATTGATGCGTATGTGTTTTATCTATATACTATATTTATACTAATTGATATAATATATTAGATAAAATTTAATTAATTGAGCTGATTAATGAAATACAAATATTAAAAAACAAAAATGAAGAATATACTTGCAAAAACGAAAAATAAAAGATATAAATATTAAACAACATAATTGAAGAGTATCTTATAAAACTATATTATAATATATTAAATTATGAAATAAAAATATTAAAAAACAAATTCAGTAAAAACCAAAAATAAAATGAAAAAAAAAACATAAGTGAAAAATTAAAATCAAGCAAAATCATGGATGAAGTTCCAACAAATCCAGTTCAAAGTCTATTGCTTGTATCATTTGGATTTTAACATGTTGGGCTATTTGGTGGATGTGCAATGATGCGTTTGGAAAAATCCGACTGATATAATTGAGTTGGGGTATCCTTAGTACCATTTGAATATAGTAATACTTATAAAAAAATGGATGAAGTTTCAATTTTTATTGTTTAAGAGAAATTATACTACTACTTTATAAAGAGATAGAAAGGAGAAATAAAGTGAAGGTATGAAAATAAACCTCCATGAATAGTCTTTGCAAAATTGAAGTAAATGACTAATTGATAAAATAAAACTTAATTGGAAGAGAATTAATAAAAAGAAAGCAACGTGTTGCATTGTTTTAGTCATTTGTAGTTAATTAATAACTAAAAAATAATTGAGAAATTATTTATGTTAATGTAGTTAGTGGGTGGGTTATAATAAATAAAATCAAATAAATATAAAAATTAGTGGAAAAAAATTAGTTTTTAATAAGTAACTATTAAAATAAGTAAAATGAAAATGCAAAATTACTAAAAGTAATGTGTTGTATTATTTTAGCTATTTCTTGTTAATTAATAACTAAAGAATAATTGAGAAATTATTAATAAATAAATAAAAAATAAAAAAATAAAAAAATAAAAAAAATGAAAATACAAAATTATTAAAAGCAACGTGTTGTATTATTTTAGCCATTTCTAATTAATTATTTATTTTAGCTATTTCTAGTTAATTAATAACTAAAGAATAATTGAAAAATTATTAATAAATAAATAATAAAATAAATAAAATGAAAATACAAAATTACTAAAAGCAACGTGTTGCATTATTCTAGCCATTTCTAGTTAATTATTTTAGCCACTTCTAGTTAATTAATAACTAAAGAATAATTGAGAAATTATTTAAGTTAATGTAGTTAGTGGATAGGTTATAATAAATAAAAGAAAAAATAGTCTTTTTCGTTCCGGATGTTTAACATTTGGTTCATTTTGGTCCCTTAATTTTTAAAAGGCTCATTTCGTCCCTCAACTGTATTAAATGTACAACGTTTATCCTTTGCAGACAAAACACAATAACGCTGTTAAACGTGACAGTGTTAACATCCACGCCAGCTCCATGTAGGATGTCTTCTTCATATGAATTAGGGTTCCGTGCATAACTCCCATATGTGCCCACCTTCTTCGCTCTGAGTTTGCCATTTGTGCATAAGTTGCCTTCATCTTCTTCAGTAGCCATCGTCTTCCCAAGTTTCCTTCATCTTGTTTCTGTAATCTATGAATAATGGCTCATGAAAGTTATACTCTATCGCAAAAGGGGTCTGGATACAGTGGAGAACTGAGCTACAGTTCCGAATCTGGGTTTAATTCCGCTTCTTCAAAAAATCTATGGAGACCTAACTGTTGATGTGGTGATTTTGCTCTACTCATAAGGGAAAAAACAATCAAATATTTTGGGAAGCAATTTTGGGGATGCACACATTATAAGATATGATTTATATTGTTAAGTTTGCAATTTCGATTTTACACAGAGGGTAATGTTGTATGTAACTTGTGCAGAGGAATACAAGTAATAAATGTGATTATTTTGATTGGTTTTATGCTGAAGTGAAAGATGACAGGGACATGTTTATCAAGAATAAAAAAAAGAGATTGGAAATCTTAGCAAAAGAGAATGAAGATCAACATTAGAAATTGCTTAAATCTGAAGGATTAGTTGAAGAACTTGGGGGGCTCTCAATAACACAATGAAGTGGAAGACATTTTAAAAAAAAAATCATTTTTTGTTGCTTTAAGTGTATTAATCTACAATTTATTCATATGATTGTACACTTAAATGGAATTGAATTATTCTATGGGATGAATGAATTATATTTCTACCTGGTATGGATATTGGTTTAATTTGTTAATGTAACATGTGCAATGTTAATATAACTTGTGCATTTGTCTTATGAGATCAATGAATTGTTAATGTAACATGTGCAATGTTGTTTATCACCTGGTATAGTTACTAGTTTAAACCAATATGGTATAACCTAACTGGTATAATTTGTAATTGAATTGGTATAATTTGTAACTTAACTGGTATAATTTGTTACTTAACAGTTATAATTTGTATATTTGACCACAACAGTAAGATTTGCAAAATATGTCTTTCATGGCACCATATCAGAATTCCCATATAAGGGTTACAAAATATAGTACAAAAACATAAGTTACATTACAGACCTAAGACAACACATTGTATCAAAACATAAGTGACATAAGTGACATTACAGATCTAAGACAACACATTGTACCAAACCATAAGTGACATTATGACCTAAAACATTATAATAGAAGTGAGCCTAAACTATCTATTTTTTCTTCTTGCTTGCTTGAGATGAAGTGAGCCTAGTTGTAGGGCCGACCACATTCCTTGATGCAAATAACCTAGTTGTAGGGCCCGATGATCCCACACTTCTTGTTAGCCTCATAATGCTTAACTTCTTGACTGGAGTCCTGGAACCACTTGCTTTAGCCTTTGTGTGAGCTTGAGTCAGACCCTGAGATTGAGATGGTTGTGTCTGAGCCTGAGGTTCATGTGTCTGAGACTGAGCTGGTTGTGTCTGAGATTGAGCTTGAGTTTTGAGTCTGAGACTGAGTTGGTTGTGTATGAGATTGAGCTTGAGTTCCTTGAGCTTGAGACTGAGTTGGTTGTGTCTGGGATTGAGACTGAGATGGTGGATACTTGCAAGTAAGCTTGTTATGACCAGTTTTTTTGCATTTACTGCATTTAATATATATTCAAGTCCTCCTCAGTTTGCGACCAGTGCCATCACTTCACATTTCTCCAAATTCCTTTTCTTTTTTGGCCTTCCTGGTATTTTTCTATATACTGGTGGCTGCTCAGCATTATAGACTGTCCTTTCCCAGAGGTTGGAGCCATTAACAGTGTAGATGACATGGTTGTATACCTCATGATATTTTCCTTTTTTTTGTACATATCTGATATGTAACTCTCTACCTTGAAATTTATGTTTTTCATAGAAGAAATTGCATGCACACATGGCAAGGCTGTCAGCTGCCATTTCCTACATGTACAACTTTGATATTGCAAGTTGACACTGGACTTATCTCCAGCATTTTCAAGGTGCCTAACCTCAAAGATATGTCAAACATACATTATGGAAAACAAGAGATAATCTCAACAAACATAACATTATGAGTATACGGAACAAAATATAATATTTTGTGTATACCTTACAATCCATATGTTGGTGTATTCACTAATCCTTGCAATCCTAATAACCAAAACATTATGAGTATACATAATATAGCAATTTATAAAGTATCAAAATATAGCAGTTTATAGAGTATCAGAACATAGCAGTTTGTAAAGTACCTCTTCATAATGTTGGGAAATATGTCATCATTAGTAAGATTTGCAAATCTCATTCTACTTTTTGCTCACCTTTCCATTATGCATGTTCTGATCTCTTCTAGCATTGTCACTATAGGCTTAGCTCTTGGTTCAATAATAACACTATTGAAGGTCTACGATATGTTGTTCAACACGCTATCACACTTAAAAATTGTCTTGATTTGAGATTTGCTCCAAAACCTATGAGGTGTTTTCATCACGTGCTTAAACGCTTCCTCATTAACATCTATCATTTCTCTCATTTCCTTTTCCCAAGATTGTGAATATATTGACTTTATCATCACTCAAAGTAAACAAACCAACTATTGGACTATTTGGTGGATGCGTAGTCAAATAATTTTTAATGATACGTTTGAAAATCCTACTGATATAACAATTAGATCAATCCATATATCATGGTGGTGGTTAAATTTTTGGTCTTCTTCCAAAATTAGTTATAGTAATTATGATTGGTTTAAATTTCCTACCAATTTTTTGTAGTGAGAGATTTTAGTGGATATTCAATTTTTTTTAGGCGGTATACGCGGTTGGTGTTGCTTGTAATTGGGTTGGGCTATCCTTAGCACGTCTTTGAATAAAAAAAATGGATGACGTTCCAATTTTTATTGTCTAAGAGAACTACTACTCTATAAACAGATAGAAAGGAGAAATAAAGTGAATGTATGAAAATAAACCTTGATGAATAGTCCTTACAAAATTGGAGTAAATGACTAAGTAATAAAATAAAACTTAATTGGAAGAGAATTAATAAAAGAAAGCAACGTGTTGCATTATTTTAGTCATTTCTAGTTAATTAATAACTAAAAAATAATTGAAAAATTATTTATGTTAATGTAGTTAGTGGGTGGGTTATAATAAATAAAATTAAATAAATATAAAGTTAGTGGGAAAAAATTAGTTTTTAATAAATAACTAATAAAATAAATAAAATGAAAATAAAAAATTATTAAAAGCAACGTGTTGCATTATTTTAGCGATTTCTAGTTAATTAATAACTAAAGAATAATTGAGAAATTATTAATAAATAAATAGTAAAATAAATAAAATGAAAATACAAAATTATTAAAAACAACATGTTGTATTATTTTAGTCATTTCTAGTTAATTATATTATCTATTTCTAGTTAACTAATAACTAAAGAATAATTGAAAAATTATTAATAAATAATTAACAAAATAAAAATACAAAATTACTAAAAGCAACGTGTTGCATTATTTTAGCCATTTTTAGTTAATTATTTTAGTTATTTTTAATTAATTAATAACTAAAGAATAATTGAGAAATTATTTAAGTTAATGTAGTTAGTGGATAGGTTATAATAAATAAAATTAAATAAATATAAAAGTTAGTAGGAAAAAATTAGTTTTTAGTAAATAACTAATAAAATAAATAAAATGAAAATATAAAATTACTAAAATATTCTTAATTTTGGCTCCAAAAATTATTTAAGAGACTTAACAATTTTTATGTATAAGATTAATTATTTTAGCAAATTCTAGTTAATTAATAACTAAATAATAATCGAGAAATTATTTAAGTTAATGTAGTTAGTGGATAGGTTATAATAAATTAAATTAAATAAATATAAAAGTTAATGGAAAAAAAATAATTCTTAGTAAATAATTAATAAAATAAATAAAATAAAAATACAAAATTAATAAAATAATTTTATTTTTGGCTCCAAATATTATTTAAGAGATTTAACAACTTTTTATATATAAGATATATAAAGTTAATGTTTTTTATTTTGAGAGCTATTAAAGGTGGCCTTGGTATTTTGATGTGATATAGAAAAGGGTACACTGTGTGCATGTTAGCCTCGATTGTGTCGATCACTTGAAAAATGAGTTGCACTATTTTATAAATTGTGCCAGAAAAACCTATGTTTATTGGAAAATGGAACAATTGAAATGATTCGAATAATAGATGTAAGAGAATAATTACATAAGAAATATTTAAGTTGTTAACTCGCCTCTCGACATAATTTTTTTGTGAAGTTTGCATGAATCATGGTCAAGATCAAGTTAGTTCCATATAGATATATATATATATATATATATATATATATATATATATATATATATATATATATATATATATATATTATATAATATATATATATATATATATAGATCTATATATATTATATATATATATATATATATATATATATATATATATATATATATTATATATATAGTATATATATATATATATATATAATATATATATATCTATATATATATATATATATATTATATATATATATATATATATCTATATATATATATCTATATATATCTTATATAAATTTGAAATTGTAACAACCTCTAATTTAATGTAACTAACTTAAGCTTAGTTGTAATACTCTATGGTAATTTAATGTAACTAATTTAAGCTTAGTTGTAATACTCTATGGTAAGACTACACTAATGGTCAGATGTTGGATACATGCTGAAACATAGTGTTTCACATGTGTCATTTGTTCACCAAAACATCTTGTACACTCCATATTATTTTGCACAGTGTAGTCAATCAAAAGGAACAACAATCTCCTCTTTCTGTAAATTTTGGCAAAAATAATTCTTTCATAAACTTACAAAATATGTGTGAATAAGTCTTACAAACTGAGCAACATAACCAAACCACAAACAAAAAAAAACAAAGCAAACATCAACAAAAGAAGAAGCACATAAAAATAATAGTTGCTACACATTCAAAATAGAATCACAATGCTCTCATAGTCAGGCATACAATCAATCATGCATGCACATAATCAAAGTCAATAGTCAGTTGTCAGCGGGTCACTCAGAACTACCATTACACATCAAACATCACAATTTACACACATCGAGAGATCAACTCACACATGCTTATAATTGCACGCCAAATTCCAAGCTAGATGCTCCAGCATGTGAGCCCACAAGCTTATCAAATAAGAGCATAAACAAAAACAAACTAGATCACACTTCTATCAGGCATGATGTATACACACAACCAAACACTACTGCACAAATACATCAAAACCACATTGTCATACCCCAAAATTTGCCCGTTGATATTACAAAGCATTCCTCCAGACCCTCCGACTTGTTCTGCAAGGCACTGACCTCAAGTGAACAAAAGCCCAGCTCACAACAGGCCCAATCCAAAAGGGGCCCAAAATAGCTTGCTCGCTAGGCGAGCAATTCCTTCGCCTAGCGAACACTTCATCATGACACTCGCCCAGCGAAGCATCAGATCCAGAAAAAAGCCCAGAATAGCTTGCTCGCTAGGCGAGCAATTCCTTCGCCTAGCGAAGCTTGCGAAAATCAGAAGTTTTGGACCTCATTCTGAGCCCATTAGGTCACCACCACTACTACTATAAATACCAGCTCTTCAGCCACGAAAAGGAGGGACACAAACGGAGAAACACCGAGGAAGACGGACAGAGAAGGACGGAAACCCTGGTGCAGAAACCCTACTAACCTGAAGGCAGCCCATCCGCACCGAAACTACCGCCGCCCAACTCAATCCGGCATCCAACCGATCAGTCCCTTTCAATATCGCAACTGCACACAGGTTTGCGTATCACCACTGTTTTATATTCCAATCGATATTCTTTACATGCATGATGCATTTCGATTAAAGTTTTGATATATAATTTGATTTCACATGTGAATCTAAGTATGAACATCCTATATAATTGTCTATGCTATGCCTGTAATCCAATGCTGTGAAAATACAAGTTTTCGGAAGTCATGCGGCGGCCAAACTCCAAACCCGTGGTCGCTCGCTAGCACGTCGCTAAGCGAGCCTGCAGCGAGCATTCGCTGGGCCTTCGCTAGGCGAAGCAGAGGCGAACGGGACAGTGGCTGCTTTATCTCTGTGCTGTTCTATCTTATATTTATCTAATCATGATTCTGCATCATTTGGCCTGAACTCATGACTGTTATGTGTATTTTATGGTGCAATTGTCAAATCATATTTTATCTCAATGCTCTAACCCGTATGTTGCATGGTGTAAAGGCTAGCATACTTCCAAAGAAACAGCCGGCTAGGCATGCCGCTTTAGGTGTGGACACTCTTGGGGAGATGGCTTTTGGATGACCTAATTTTAATGTGGAGATTCATCTTGAATCACCGAGCTTGATTTTTTAATGTATTGATTTCATCGATTTACTGTGGACCTAATTACCTAACCGATTACGGCTATTTAATTAATTGTTAAAATATGGACTTTAAATAAATAATACCGGACCTCTCTCTTTGTTACCCCCCGATTACGTAATACGGTCAGGTCCCGCGAATATGGGGATACACTTAGCAAAGACCCTTCGGTTAAATCATCATAGTCCCGCGAATGTTGCCTTTGTCCCTCGATGACCCTCCGGTGTAGCCTACGGTTAAATGATGATAGTCCCTTCGAATGCTAAGGTATCCTCATAACTGTTGCCTTCACTGACCAATCAATGACCCTACGATGACCCTTCTACATCCCAAGGATAAAACTACTTACTTCTCAATAGTAAGGACAGTTTTACCCTCACAAGGATAGAAAATGACGGTAAAGACCTCGGACAGGTATAACCCTTAATTGCTCATTCATAACCTAAAATATTTTCCCACCTTACACATTTCAAACATCCTTTTTTGGAAAATCACCACTTAGCATACATCCGTACTAGGATCATTGCTGAGTTATATTTTTCTAAATAACTTTCAAATCTAAATGAGATAACCGCTTTGTATACATTCATGCAAGAATCATTACAAAGTTAAATTCTCATTTTCAAAACATTTTTCACACATTTCTCAAAACACTTTTTCAAACAAGGAAAACATAAATGATTGAGCAATTAAGAGCCCATGGATAACCATGGATACAAAGGGTGCTAACACCTTCCCTTTGTATAATGTACCTCCCGAACCTGAGAATCTAAATTAAGGTCTTTCCTGTTCTTTTCCACCTTTCCTTATGGGATAAAAGAAAAGTCGGTGGCGACTCTTGCTAACCGCGACATTGCGATTAAAAACACAAAAAGTCCAGTTCACCGTATGACAGAACTGGCGACTCTGCTGGGGACTATTACAAGAGAGGTTACCTTAAAAAACAAGATCACTTATTTAAAATTGTCTGATTTACTTTTAAGGGATTGCTTGGGTATTCTTGAGTGAAAGATCCTACACCCGGATCTAGTGTACCTTAGGTAAGTAGCAATAGATCATCGCGACTATCCGGCGTATACTGGAATGCTTAAAATGATGGCTACGGTTAATGTGACACTTTGGATGTCCTGATGTTCCTCATGTTTACTTGAGGAAAAATTTGGCATCTGCGTGGTGTCATTAAAGCATTAACCAGACTTTTAGAACCCTAATTGACTCATCCTGGCCATTAGAAAGTAGTGAGATAACTGACTTCGGTTCCGACTGGGGTTTGTTGAGACTCGATACTACACTCCTTGAGATTGGACTTTAGGGAAGCTTCGGTCAACCACTTGGTGTTGCACTGAAGTGGACTTGAGGGAAGGTCAATGATTGGAGATCCTTTTAGAACCCGGTTACTATTCTAGGACAGGTTGAACCAACTAAACTTCAGTGGGGAGGGTACTTACCTATGGAACTCATGCAAGCCTTAAAACCTAGGAATGATGGTTGTGTGACTTGCTTGCGCTTGTTATTTATTTAACCTCATAACATCATAACATCATAACATCATGACATCATAACATTGTACTAACCATTTCAAGGACTTAGGGATTTAACTTTGCTCTGTTTTGTAAAGCTATGGCTCCCAGGAAGACCATCCGGATTAATCTTGTAGCAATCTCTCCTCAACTCAAGAACTTAGTGTCAGAACTTTTCGATCATGCCCAGTTCATCAAGAAACACGGTTCTCTCCTCAATTTGGTTACCACTGGTTTCAAAGAAGATATGATGAGAGTTTTATTCCAGTTCTTCGACCCTAAACATCATTGCTTCACATTCCCAGATTATCAGTTGGTACCTACACTGGAAGAATTCTCCAGACTGCTTGGGATACCTATCCTTGATCAAATACCTTTCAGTGGTTTAGAAAAGGTTCCGAAGGCTGAAGAAGTTGCCGCAGCTTTACACATGACGAAGTCCGACATTGAAGCTAATTGGGTAACAAGGAGTGGAGTTAAGGGTTTACTTGCCAAATTCCTGACAAATAAGGCCCGAGAATTCTTAAAAGTTATGTCCGTGCTTTCGAAGACATCCTGGCATTGCTAATCTATGGCTTGGTGTTATTCCCTAATCCAGACCAATTCATAGACATGAATGCTATTAAGATATTTCTCACTCATAACCCTGTACCTACCTTGCTGGGAGACATTTTGCATTCCCTCCACACTCGTACCATGAAGAAGCAAGGGACTCTTATGTGCTGCATACCTTTGTTGTCTAGGTGGTTTATTTCGCACCTTCCTCAATCAGTCTTGAAGAACGAGCAGAATTTGAAATGGTCTCAAAGGATAATGTCGCTCTCCCACCCAGACATCTGTTGGTGTCCTCAGTTCAAGGAAAATGTTACCATCATTGACCGTTGTGGCGAGTTCCCTAATGTACCACTCCTAGGAATAAGAGGAGGTATTACTTATAATCCTGCTTTAGCTCTGCGACAGTTTGGTTGTGCTCGAAGAGATGGTCCACATGAAATGATCATCGAAGGCATTATGTTCGACTATGACAACGATTCCCAAGGCCTCCGTCCAAGATTTGTACGAGCTTGGGGCATGGTGAAGAGAGGTACGTTAGGACAGAAAAATTTTATTCCTATGGAACCTTATCTCAGATGGGTACGCGTCAGAGCTCGTGAACTTGTCATGCCATATCTTGCAATCGGACCTCAGATTGTCGAACCTGAAGCTGAAGGAGGTGCTCCTCAGATCATTCCTTATCCAGATATGCCTACCAACGTTGAGGAACTAAAGAGATCCTGGATCCAGTTGAGAGAAGAAAGGGATACTTTCGAGACTCAGTTCGTCGCAGAAAGGAAGAAAGTGTTGGAACTTACCAGTCAGCTTAATGAAGAACGAAGACTCAATGCATATCTTCGCCCAAAAAGAAGTCGCCCCTGGGAGACTTGAGCTTTCATTGTATTTTTAGTATTATTCCTTTTGTAATGAACATTGATCAAAAAATTAGCAATAAACATTTCTCTCTTGTTGGCGATTTACGCAAAGTTAAATTCCGCAAGTCCTTGAAAACATTTCATGCATTGCATAGCATAACATAACATTGCATAACAGGTATTCCAAAAGACCATATTCTCACGGTCTTCCTCTTACACAGAAAAATGGATCTCGAACAAACTGTCAAAGATCTCCAGACTCAGAATGCTCAATTCAAGGAGATGATGCTAAGCTTATCCAAGGGGCAGGAGGAACTGAAGGCTCTTTTGGTCGAAAAGAAGAAAGACAAGAAAGCTGTGAGTTTCATTAACCCGGGAAGAAGGCGTAAAGGACAGGCTACGGGAATCAAATTGGGAATCCCGAATGGCCCAGAAGAGGGAGCGGAGAATGATTCAGAGGAAGAGAATGCTGATTTCTCCAACCCTGAGGATGACGATGAAGAGTATGAAAATGAACAGTACTCTCCAAGAGATGATAAGTACAAATTGCTGGAAGAACGCATGCTAGCCATGGAGGGTCAGAAGGCACCTGGTCTGGATTTCGAAAGTTTGGGTCTGGTCTCCGATGTGACCATTCCTCGCAAATTCAAAATCCCCACTTTCACTAAGTACGATGGTGCATCCTGTCCTCAGATGCATCTAAGGGCTTATGTGAGAAAGATTCAGCCGCATACCACTGATAGGAAGCTGTGGATTCATTTCTTCCAAGAGAGCCTGTCTGGCACACAGTTGGAATGGTATTATCAGCTCGAGAGTTCTGACATCCGCACCTGGACTGATTTAGCGACAGCTTTCTATAAACAGTACCAGTATAATTCTGAGCTAGCGCCTACTCGGTTACAGTTGCAGAATATGACTATGGGATCTAAAGAAAGCTTTAAAGAATATGCTCAAAAGTGGAGAGATTTGGCTGGCAGAGTCAAACCCCCTATGACTGACCGAGAATTAGTAGACCTGTTCATGGGTACCCTGACTGGCCCATTCTACAGCCACCTACTGGGGAGTTCTTCATCAGGTTTCACTGAACTTATACTGACAGGTGAACGGGTGGAGAGCGGCATTCGAAGTGGAAAGTTACAGGCGGCTACTTCTACAAGCAGTAAAAAGTCCTACCATGGGAAGAATGAATCGAATGTTGTGTATGGTCAAAAGAATCATAATAAGAAAAATGGTGACCATGCCATTGGAGCAGTGACGATCGCAGCCCCGCCAGCTCAAAACTTCCAGCAAAGACAAGACAGACCAAGAAGGCAGTTTACCAAGCTCAATATGACTTTAGCACAAGCACTGCAAAGTATGCTAAAGGCAAACTTAATCACTCTCAGAGGTCCTCCTGCGAATGTCAACACTGCTTCGCCTCGTTATAATCCCAATGCCAGGTGTGCATATCACTCCGATAGCCCCGGGCATGATACAAACGACTGTTGGTTGTTGAAGAACAAAATTCAGGATATGATCGACGCTGGAGAAATTGAATTCGAGCCTCCGGAGACTCCTAATGTCATCACTGCTCCTATGCCTAATCATGACAAGGCTGTTAATGCTCTCGATGACGATTCTCTCATCACTACTGTAGCGGACTTAACATCTCCTCTCCCGACCATAAAGAAGAATTTATTGCAAGCTGGTTTATTTCCAGGTTGTACTGAAGATTGCAATCTCTGCATACTCTGGCCCGAGGACTGTTTGAAATTGAAGAATGGTATTCAACGGCTGATGGACGATCGTACAATTCTCTTTGAAAGGGTTTCTAAGGCGGAAAACCCTATTGAAGAAGTATCTGTAATTGCAAGGTCCAAGGTTCCAGTGAAGATTATTGCTCCCAGAGTACCTGTGAAGATTGTTGCTGAGCCCAAGGTAGCCCCCCTAATCATTACCGCACCTGGCCCAGTACCGTATTCTTCAAGCAAAGCCATTCCGTGGAATTATGGAGGTGATGTTTACATCCATGGTGTAAAGCAAGTTGGTGATTCTGCTAATCCTAATGACATTGTTGGGACTAGTAAAGTTACTCGAAGCGGAAGGATCTTCTCTCCAGAGATCTCACCTCCAGTTCCCGAGAACCGAGGAAAGGAACCAGTCAACCCTTCCCAGTCAGAGACACCGATCGAAGCTACTACTGAAGACGTTGCCAAACGAGAAATGGAAGAAGTGCTGAAAATCATCCGCAAGAGTGATTTTGATGTGGTAGAACAGTTGGGGCATACCCCGTCTAAGATCTCGATGTTGTCCTTGTTGTTATCTTCTGGATCTCACGCCAATGCCTTGATAAAATTCTTGAAGACTGCTCATGTACCTCAGGAAACATCCGTCGATCAGTTCGAGAACTATGTTGCTAACCTGACTGTTGACGATGGCCTAGGTTTTTCCAATGCGGACCTGACACCAGCAGGGAAGAATCACAATAAGGCCCTGCATATTTCTATTGAGTGTAAGGGAATCACCCTGTCTCGTGTGTTGATCGATAATGGCTCTTCTTTGAATGTGCTACCGAAAGCCGTGCTCGACAAACTTGACTGTAAAGGCATTGAATTGACGCCTAGTGACATTGTGGTACGTGCTTACGATGGTGCGAAGAGTGTTGTCCATGGAGAAGTGGTTCTCCCTATCAAGATAGGGCCTCAAGTCTTCAATACTACCTTTCATGTAATGAACATTCGCCCCACCTATTCCTGCTTGCTGGGACGCCCTTGGATTCATAGGGCAGGCGCTGTAGCTTCGTCTCTCCATCAAAAGCTGAGATATCCAATAGAGGGTAAGATTGTCTCTGTGTGTGGGGAAGAGGAGTATATCGTCAGTAGTGTGCATACCTTCAGATATGTTGAGATGGATGGTGAATTCTTCGAGACTCCGTCTCAGTCATTTGAGGTGGTTCCTCCGCCCAGTCCTGCCCTTAAGCCAACTCCCCTTGTGCCCGAGGTTATTCGAGCTCCTCCTGCCATGGTTTCCCTGAAGGACGCTCAAGCTGTGGTTGAAGATGGTGGCTGTACTGGTTGGGGTCAACTGATCAACATACCCTACAAGTCTGATAAATCTGGTCTGGGATTTAGCTCGGACAAGAGTCAAATTAATGCTGTAGAAGATGCTGACAGTGATTGCGACCTGGATAGCTGGATCTACCCAACAATTGGCGACGGACTCAATAATTGGAAGGCTGAAGACACTATCCCGATCTCCTTTAGTCAGGAGTAATTGTTATTGTCTATTTTAGTGTTGCAAATTTTTATTTTTCAATTGAACTTCTCCAAGCGTTGTGTCTATGCCCGGGGCACAATAGCTAAGTTGTTAAGGGTTTTGTCATTTCATAAGCATATTCATATTCAATAAATCAATGGACTTTGTTGCATTCAAATGTTGCGCTCTTTATCTTTCCTGTTGTCTTTCAAACAAGCTATGCTTTCTTACACACACTCACGTAACGCATTGCAGATCCGTGTCCACTCTGGATCCTATGGATAATAATTCCGCTACTGTTCATTATGACTTTGAAAATCCGATCTACCAAGCCGAAGATGGAAGTGAGGAAGATTGTGAAGTACCGGGAGAGCTTGCCAGACTGTTACTGCAAGAGGAAAGGACTATACAGCCGCATGAAGAGTCACTCGAAATCGTAAATCTAGGTACTGAAGTGGACAGAAAAGAAGTCAGAATAGGAGCAGGATTGGAAAACAGTGTCAAAGAAAGATTGATTCGGATGTTACATGACTATGTAGAGGTTTTCGCTTGGTCTTATGAAGACATGCCCGGATTGGATACTGACATAGTAGTGCATCGTCTGCCAATGAAGAAGGACTGTCATCCTGTCAAGCAAAAAGTTCGCCGCATGCGTCCTGAAATGTCTGAGAAAATCAAAGCCGAGGTTATGAAACAATTCAATGCCGGTTTTCTAGCCGTTACTTCTTATCCTCAATGGGTTGCTAATGTGGTGCCAGTGCCAAAGAAGGATGGTAAGGTGCGAATGTGCGTAGATTACCGAGACCTGAATAAAGCAAGTCCCAAAGACGACTTTCCACTCCCGCACATCGATGTTCTGGTAGATAACACCGCTCAACACAAAGTGTTCTCCTTCATGGATGGATTCTCGGGTTATAACCAGATTAAGATGGCACCTGAGGACATGGAAAAAACTACGTTTGTGACGCAATGGGGCACTTTCTGTTACAAAGTAATGTCATTCGGTTTAAAGAACGCCGGGGCAACGTACCAGCGTGCTATGGTGGTTTTGTTCCATGATATGATTCATCATGAAATAGAAGTATACGTGGATGACATGATAGCCAGATCTCATACTGAAAAAGAACATCTCGATCATTTATACAAACTGTTCGAGAGGTTGAAGAAGTACAAGTTGAGATTGAATCCGAACAAATGCACCTTTGGAGTAAGATCCGGTAAACTCTTGGGCTTTATTGTCAGTGATAAAGGAATTGAGGTTGACCCGGCTAAAGTGAGAGCTATTCAAGAAATGCCGGTTCCCCGTACGGAGAAAGAGGTCAGAGGTTTCTTGGGACACTTGAACTACATTGCCCGATTTATCTCCCACTTGACCGCTACCTGCAAACCCCTCTTCAAGCTACTGAGGAAAAATCAAGAGATGATATGGAATGAGGAATGTCAAGAAGCTTTTGACAAAATCAAGAAGTATCTTCAAGAACCTCCAATTCTGATGCCACCAGTTGAAGGAAGACCTCTAATCATGTATTTAACCGTGTTAGAAAATTCAATGGGGTGCGTGTTGGGACAACATGACGAGTCTGGTCGAAAAGAGCATGCCATATACTACCTTAGCAAAAAGTTTACCGACTGTGAAACAAGATACTCACTGCTCGAGAAAACTTGTTGTGCTTTGGCCTGGGCTGCTCGCCGACTAAGACAGTATATGATGAATCATACCACTTTATTGATTTCTAAGATGGATCCTATCAAATACATGTTTGAGAAGCCCGCTCTCTCCGGGAGAATAGCAAGATGGCAGATGATTTTAACAGAATATGATATCCAGTATACTACCCAGAAAGCAATCAAAGGAAGCGTGCTAGCTGATCATTTGGCTCATCAAGCGGTGGATGATTACCAATCTATGAATTTTGAGTTCCCAGATGAGGATGTCATGCTTGTTACTGATTATGAAAAACCTGGACCGGATGAAGGACCCGAATTGGGATCCCGATGGACTATGGTCTTTGATGGATCTTCTAATGCATTGGGCCATGGTGTTGGGGTTGCAATCATTTCTCCCGGAGGTTACCATACACCTTTCACTGCTAGACTGTGCTTTCATTGTACCAATAATATGGCTGAGTATGAAGCATGTATTTTGGGACTCAAGGCTGCTATAGATCGGCGAATCAAGTTTTTGAGAGTGTACGGAGATTCGGCCTTGGTAATCAGTCAGATCAAAGGAGAATGGGACACCAAACACCCGAATCTCATCCCTTATCGAGGGCGGGTGATGACATTAATCCCATACTTTGAAGAGATTACATTTGAACATATTCCACGAGAGGAGAATCAGTTGGCAGACGCATTAGCTACCATGTCATCTATGTTCAGAGTCAGATGGGACAATGAGGCTCCCAGGATCACCATTGAGCGACTAGATGAACCGGCATACTGTTATGAACTTAACATCGAGGGAGTACGGGAAAAACCTTGGTTCCACGAAGTAAAAAGATATTTAGAAACTCAGGAGTACCCTGAGGGGGCATCTATCAATGATAGAAAATTCCTGAGGAAGTTCTCTGCTAAATTCTTTTTGAGTAATGGAGTATTATACAAACGTAATCATGACTCAACTTTGCTTCGCTGTGTGGATAAAAAGGAAGCAGAAGAGATTATGGAAGATATGCACGACGGTATTTTTGGGACTCATTCTAGTGGACATACGATGGCCAAGAAGATTCTGAGATCAGGGTATTATTGGTCTACCATGGAAGCTGATTGCCATCATCACTCCAGAACCTGTCACAAGTGCCAGATATATGCGGATAAAGTACATGCACCTCCTGCTCCATTGAACGTGTTGACAGCACCTTGGCCCTTTGCAATGTGGGGCATTGATATGATTGGGGAGATTAAACCTACTGCTTCTAATGGACATCGCTTCATCCTTGTCGCTATTGATTACTTTACAAAGTGGGTAGAGGCCGCCTCATTTGCTTCTGTCACCAAGAATGTGGTGGCACGATTCATCAGGAATAATCTCATTTGTCGGTATGGCATCCCTGAAAGAATTATCACTGACAATGGTACTAATTTGAACAATAAGATGATTACTGAACTCTGCACGCAGTTCAAAATAAAACACCATAACTCTTCTCCGTACCGGCCAAAGATGAATGGCGCCGTAGAGGCTGCTAATAAGAACATCAAGAAGATCATACAAAAGATGACGGTAACGTACAAAGACTAGCATGAGATGTTACCGTTTGCTCTCCATGGTTATCGCACTTCAGTACGCACTTCGACAGGGGCAACTCCTTTCTCTTTAGTCTACGGAACGGAAGCCGTTTTACCAGTGGAAGTTCAGATTCCCTCTCTAAGGATCATGAAAGAGACGGGTTTAGGCGAGGATGAATGGATTCAGACTCGACTCGACCAGATAAACTTGATTGATGAGAAGAGACTTGCGGCTGTTTGTCACGGGCAGATATATCAGAAGCGCATGATCCAGGCATTTAACAAAAGAGTCAAGAGACAGGTGTATCAAATTGGCAACTTGGTGATCAAGCGTATCATTCTACCACAAGGGGATCTCAGAGGCAAGTGGACTCCCACATACGAAGGGCCATTTGTGGTTAAGAAAGTATTCTCCGGTGGGGCCATGATACTTGCTACAATGGATGGCGAAGACTTCCCGCATCCTGTGAACGCGGACATAGTTAAAAAATACTACGCATAAAAAAGGACCCGCTAGGTCGACGTACCTAGGCAAAAGTAAGGGCATCCCGGCGAACCAAAAGGGTTCGGGCAAAAATTAGGGATAAACATATAAAGACGTACACCCGACAAGTCGAAAACCTGAAAAGGCGGCTTGGGCAAAAAAGGGTATCCCGGTGGACTGAAAACCTGAAAAGGCGGTCCAGGCAAAAATTAGGGATTAAAGCGTATGACTATGTCCCGTTCTCTGTCAGCTTCAACCAAGTTCAAGGGACTGAACAAGCCAATCACCTCTATCCGACAGCAGGAGATGAGACGCTTGAAGACATGATGACAGTAGTGGAATTAAAATCAATAGGACTGTTTCTGCATAGCTTTCTCTTTGTTTTCTTGACAATTTCCTCTTACTAGGATTTCTGTTTCCTTGTACACAAATTGCCTGTTTATAGGCCCTCTTTCAAAATCAATCCAATTTTATTTCCAAAAAGATGCTTTTGTTTTACTTCCTCTGTTTTGATTGCATAAACGTCCATTGATTTAATTTGAATTGATATATGCATTTGAATATGATCAATGTTTATCAAAAATACATGCCTAAAATGGAAATTGCAATTACTACGAGACTTTAGGACCAAGGAGAAGGTCTAACCACGCTTTTCAATGAGTCCGTTGCTAATTCGATTCCCCGGCGACGCCAGTTATTCCCCAAGAGAAATCGGCGAAATCAGACGAAGTGGTCATCTTTTCTATCCCCAGCCAGGCTCTGTCAAATGTTTCTACCATCAGACAGAAATCAAGTATCCCCCAGCTAAGAAAGGGTCATCAATACAAATATCTCCGACCAGAAGACTGGGATGTATTTCCCCAGTAGAGTCCCTGGAAGAACGTTTCAGACGCATAGTGCATTCATTACATCATTTCACATCACGTACCTACATACAATTTTCATTCCGCATCATATACATTACATCATCTCATAACATATACATGCATACAAAGCTCGCATTTATTCCAGACGCATAATTCACTCATTACACCACTTCACAGCACACGCATGCATACAACATTTGCATCTCATGCATCATGACATGGCATGAAGCTAACTTTATTTTTCAGGTTAATTATCCTCTTGATACAACCAACACAAAGGTCCGTTCAGACGGACATCTTTATCAATTCAAGATTCAACTATATCCCTCAGATACTGCCTAGCGTACGGTATATTCCGGGGTGTAGTCTAGCGTACGACTACTTTCTTCTTCAGATACAGCCTAACGTACGGCTCATTCTGCAACTCCAATACGGTCTAACGTACGACCCATTTGGATCTTCAGCTCAGATACGGTCTAACGTACGATCCATTCTGACTATCAACAACTCCAATACGGTCTAACGTACGACCCATTTGGATACTCAAATCCTCAGATACTGCCTAGCGTACGGTACATTCCGGGGTGTAGTCTAGCGTACAACTACTTTCTTCTTCAGATACAGCCTAACGTACGGTTCATTCTGCAACTCCAATACGGTCTAACGTACGACCCATTTGGACTTTCAAATCAGATACGATCTAGCATACGATCCATTCTGATCTTCAACAACTCAAGTAAGGTTTAATGTACGACCAAGTTAGACCTTCATCTCCTCAGATGCTACCTTAGGACGGGTACATTTCTGAATGGTAGTCTAGTATACGACTACTCCCTTTTCAGCAGATTCAGCCTAACGGACGACTCATTCTGTTATTCAGATGCTACCTTAGGACAGGTACATTTCTGAATGGTAGTCTAGTATACGACTACTCCCTTTTCAGCAGATTCAGCCTAACGGACGGCTCATTCTGTTACTCAGATGCTACCTTAGGACAGGTACATTTCTGAATGGTAGTCTAGTATACGACTACTCCCTTTTCAGCAGATTCAGCCTAACGGACGGCTCATTCTGTTACTCAGATGCTACCTTAGGACAGGTACATTTCTGAATGGTAGTCTAGTATACGACTACTCCCTTTTAAGCAGATTCAGCCTAATGGACGGCTCATTCTGCTCAGATATGGTTTAATGTACGACCAAGTTAGACCTTCATCTCCTCAGATGCTACCTAGTGACAGGTACATTTCTGAATTGCAGTCTAGCGTACGACTACCCCCTTTCATCATCAGACACAGCCTAACGGACGGCTCATCCTGCAACTCCAATACAGTCTATCATAAGACCCATTTGGATCTTCAACTCAGAGACGATCTAACGTACGATCCGTTCTGATTTTTCATCCTCGGCAAAGTCATCCGCCTAACGAACAACTCACTCTGGTATTCAGATACGGTCCAGTGTATGATCCGTTCTGATCCCTTATCCCCAGCAGTATATAGCATACTCTGACTCCCCAGCGAAGTCAACAGCATGATGGATGATTCACTATACGGTCTAGCGTATGACCCGGTATGACATCCATGTCTTCAGACATCGTCTAACGTACGACACAATCGGAAGCTCGTCATCAAACTTCCTGGATGGCATCCCTAAGCCCATCTCCATCAAGACTAGCTCCTGATTGACAAGCGCAAATTTTTGGGGCATTCTAGTGTTCAATAATCTTCCACCTCCAGACTACGAACGGCACATACCATTCTACTCTCTCGGTTCAAGAATATTGAACAGGGGCAGCTGTCATACCCCAAAATTTGCCCGTTGATATTACAAAGCATTCCTCCAGACCCTCCGACTTGTTCTGCAAGGCACTGACCTCAAGTGAACAAAAGCCCAGCTCACAACAGGCCCAATCCAAAAGGGGCCCAAAATAGCTTGCTCGCTAGGCGAGCAATTCCTTCGCCTAGCGAACACTTCATCATGACACTCGCCCAACGAAGCATCAGATCCAGAAAAAGCCCAGAATAGCTTGCTCGCTAGGCGAGCAATTCCTTCGCCTAGCGAAGCTTGCGAAAATCAGAAGTTTTGGACCTCATTCTGAGCCCATTAGGTCACCACCACTACTACTATAAATACCAGCTCTTCAGCCACGAAAAGGAGGGACACAAACGGAGAAACACCGAGGAAGACGGACAGAGAAGGACGGAAACCCTGGTGCAGAAACCCTACTAACCTGAAGGCAGCCCATCCGCACCGAAACTACCGCCGCCCAACTCAATCCGGCATCCAACCGATCAGTCCCTTTCAATATCGCAACTGCACACAGGTTTGCGTATCACCACTGTTTTATATTTCCAATCGATATTCTTTACATGCATGATGCATTTCGATTAAAGTTTTGATATATAATTTGATTTCACATGTGAATCTAAGTATGAACATCCTATATAATTGTCTATGCTATGCCTGTAATCCAATGCTGTGAAAATACAAGTTTTCGGAAGTCATGCGGCGGCCAAACTCCAAACCCGTGGTCGCTCGCTAGCACGTCGCTAAGCGAGCCTGCAGCGAGCATTCGCTGGGCCTTCGCTAGGCGAAGCAGAGGCGAACGGGACAGTGGCTGCTTTATCTCTGTGTTGTTCTATCTTATATTTATCTAATCATGATTCTGCATCATTTGGCCTGAACTCATGACTGTTATGTGTATTTTATGGTGCAATTGTCAAATCATATTTTATCTCAATGCTCTAACCCGTATGTTGCATGGTGTAAAGGCTAGCATACTTCCAAAGAAACAGCCGGCTAGGCATGCCGCTTTAGGTGTGGACACTCTTGGGGAGATGGCTTTTGGATGACCTAATTTTAATGTGGAGATTCATCTTGAATCACCGAGCTTGATTTTTTAATGTATTGATTTCATCGATTTACTGTGGACCTAATTACCTAACCGATTACGCCTATTTAATTAATTGTTAAAATATGGACTTTAAATAAATAATACCGGACCTCTCTCTTTGTTACCCCCCGATTACGTAATACGGTCAGGTCCCGCGAATATGGGGATACACTTAGCAAAGACCCTTCGGTTAAATCATCATAGTCCCGCGAATGTTGCCTTTGTCCCTCGATGACCCTCCGGTGTAGCCTACGGTTAAATGATGATAGTCCCTTCGAATGCTAAGGTATCCTCATAACTGTTGCCTTCACTGACCAATCAATGACCCTACGATGACCCTTCTACATCCCAAGGATAAAACTACTTACTTCTCAATAGTAAGGACAGTTTTACCCTCACAAGGATAGAAAATGACGGTAAAGACCTCGGACAGGTATAACCCTTAATTGCTCATTCATAACCTAAAATATTTCTCCCACCTTACACATTTCAAACATCCTTTTTTGGAAAATCACCACTTAGCATACATCCGTACTAGGATCATTGCTGAGTTATATTTTTCTAAATAACTTTCAAATCTAAATGAGATAACCGCTTTGTATACATTCATGCAAGAATCATTACAAAGTTAAATTCTCATTTTCAAAACATTTTTCACACATTTCTCAAAACACTTTTTCAAACAAGGAAAACATAAATGATTGAGCAATTAAGAGCCCATGGATAACCATGGATACAAAGGGTGCTAACACCTTCCCTTTGTATAATGTACCTCCCGAACCTGAGAATCTAAATTAAGGTCTTTCCTGTTCTTTTCCACCTTTCCTTATGGGATAAAAGAAAAGTCGGTGGCGACTCTTGCTAACCGCGACATTGCGATTAAAAACACAAAAAGTCCAGTTCACCGTATGACACACATCCATTGCAGCACATACACACCATTACTCCCTGTTTGGCAAAGGTACGAAAAAAAGAAAAACATAGAAACTAGACGACACACCAAAAGGCATGAAAATAAAAATGGAGGGCCATAAACTAGAACCAGTAACACATATGAGAACCAAAATGAAGTAGTTGGAGCCATAGTTAAAGTGCATAAGTCAAATTTAATACAAACCCACAAAAACAAGCCAAAAATAAAGGGCCAAAGAAAAATTCAAAATAGATTCAGCTTGAAGACTTCAGTCTTCAAAGATTGATTCTTCTTCTTCACTTGAGAATCCTGAGCTGCCATCTTCTTCATCACTAGCAAATTTTTCTTCCTCTTTCTCTTGATTGTTAGCTTTTTCTTCATCCTCAACATCTTTCTCCTTGGTCAACATTTTGATTAATCTGTCAACATTCCTTTTCCTAATGGTACTTGCAGTAAATGTATCTTGCCGGGCATTTGAAACTTCCATTAGATCAAACAACACATTTTTTATGGTTGCTTTGGATACATGAAAAGAATTTCCACCAGCAGTCTGGCCTTGGTGCTTTGTCACCACAATATTTGGGACATATGTCCCCGCAAATAGCTTCTTATCAAGGGTTAGAGGCCCAAACTTTTTGTTTGGAGTTTTTTGAGGAAGCAAAACTTCAAAGTGTTGATTTAAGATAATTCCAGTGATTAAGCAAGGAAATGTTATAGGTGGCTTCACAACAAAGAAACCATCATGCTTCATAGTTTGCTTAAAAATACACTATCCAAAGTTCAACTTTGCTTTGGTTCATATTAGGAAGATCAGTTTAGCTAAGGCTTTGGTTATACTAGAGCTATGATTTATAAGTACCCAATTAGATGCACCAATCATATTCAAAATATCAAACTTTACACTCAATTTTCCACAAGAGAGTAACCTTTTGTTGGGCCATTGATTCACATGCCAAACGGTTATTTCTTTGGTAGTCATATCAATTGAGGGAATTTTTTCAGACCTTGATGACTTGCATCTTCCCAGATACTCATTAATAATGTAGGGTGAAAACTTCACACACTTCCCTGTAACATAAATTTTCCTTTACTCCTGGATTCCTTCAATATTGCAATTAGGTGACATGTTCACAATAAGCTTCTTGACCAACTTTTCATAGCAAGGACCAATATTAGTTACAATATTCATCAAAACAACAACTTTTATCAAGTCCACGATCTCTTTAAAATCAAGAGCTTAAGTTCCTAGCTCTCTTTCACAAGTAATCCTTCTTTGATAAACATATTTCCACTTCTGAACACTTGTTTCAGAATGGAATGACACATTATCCAGAGCAGTAGCAACAACATTCATAGGAATGTTTTTTCCACCAACCTTTTTCCTTATGGTGGACACAATGTCATGGACGTTTTCTTCAGCATCTGTCTTAGAGTCACTTGATTCAACAAGTTTTCTCTTCAAAGGCTTCTTCTCAATAGTTTTATCTTCAAACTTTCTTTTCTTACTCAAAAGAGTCATTTGAGGTGTTTTCTTCTTCACAATTTCAGTTCTTCATGAAGGTTTTGAGAGGAATATCTTTCTTCTTTTCTTCCACCCCCTCAGCCATAAACCTAGCTATACTCTTTATTATTTTAACAACATGTTATTCATCAGTTCCAATCTCTTCATCAACATCTACCACCTATCTAGCCTTTTCCTAAGTGTCTTTGTTTTAAGGCTTGGATACACTTTCAATAATCCTCTTCATGATCTTGGAAATGAGAATATCATCATCCTCCCCAGCTTCTTCATTCCTTTTACCTTGAACATTAGGCTCTTATTTTTGCGAATCCTTATCACTCAAATCTTCATTCAATATGTTATCCAAAAATGTATTAAAAATAGGATTATTTATAGTTTATTGAACAATGTGGTTAGTAGGAGGATTAGCCTGAGGTTCACCATGTGTTGGAACAAATGTTTCAACATTTGGCTCAACATGTGGGTCAACATATGATTCAACATGTTGTTCCACATGATATTCCACAACAGTAGTTTCAGTATGATCAACGTCTTTCCTAGTGGGGTTGGAATCAAATTTAGCAACAATATTACAGTTTCAATAGGATCATCACTACAAGAAAATATCAATTTTGCGACACTTGAATTGCGACCCTTGATAGAAAACTGTTGTCACATTTGTATTGTGGTCGTTTGAATGGTTGTTTAGGATACCTGTCGCAATTAATTAGAAGTTACAACATTTTGGGCCAATGTAAAGACAATTTGGGTCAATGTAATGACCCTGTTTTGAAATATCCGGGAATTTTTTATTTTTGTGCTCTAAAGCTATTTTCTTCTTTTTTTGTCCAATTTTTTTATTTTATTTTCAATGAAAACCCTAACACTTATAATTTCTTTCTCCGCCTGTCACACCATTTCTATTTACATACTTCACTAAGTTTCCATTTTCACTACCATTAATATAACCTCTAATAGAACCATTGTTACCTTTAACAACACTTGTTACAGTTCTGATTCTACTCTTCTTTCTTTTCTTCTACTCTTTCTCACACTTT
The DNA here is from genome assembly GCF_024323335.1 of Lathyrus oleraceus. NCBI lineage: Eukaryota > Viridiplantae > Streptophyta > Magnoliopsida > Fabales > Fabaceae > Lathyrus > Lathyrus oleraceus. Next base: position 305,829,838 of record NC_066584.1, read on the forward strand.
CCTTCCAATCGACCCTAATGAAAAATAGAGTTCGAGTTTGTCTCTCTCTCTCTCTCTCTCTCTCTCTCTCTAATATCAATGGCTTCATCTTCTATACTCTTAACCGAACTCAATTTTCTTGCTCCACAAGTCACACCAAAACATTGTGTTCTCTCACTACATTCCGCTATTTATATTTCGTTTCAAACTACAAATACAATGTTACTCTTCGCACTCGAATTCATGATGTCAAGGAATAAAGTGAATTGATTGAAGAAAGAGCGAGCAATGTGAAGTGGAGTAGAAACGGAGCTACTGGTCCTTTGGCCTTATGATGAAATTTCGTCACATCATGTTTTTAGCATTGTTCACTTTTGTTTTCAAGTACTCTCAATGTTAATTCATTTTTTTTAGGAATTAATAACGTTTATGACGATTTGTGGATAAGACCAACCCGAGCCAAAAATTATCATAATCAGACAAATTTTCAGATATTTTATTATGGAATTTACAATGATGAAAAAAAGAGAGGGATTGCACATAAGAAATGGAGGAAAAAAAGAATAAAAAATATACAAAAGTGAGGGAAATCGTGTCACACCAAATAGTCAGAATGACACGATTTGAAACGCAATTCAATAATTCATTTCTAGAAAAATAGTGACATGTAATGCATACTAGAAAGACACAACATTTATGATTCAAATCCTGCCGCGAAGGTAACGTTGCAAAAATGCGGTGTACCACTAGGTCATAGCAACATGACTTTGCGAAATCATATTTTTTCCCTACAAATTGTAAAACAAATTAAGTCATTAGGGTTTAGATTTTTATGAGCAAAGAAACATATTTTGGAATATTGGAGCAAGGGATAAGACAAGGCATCATAAGGGTTCCATCCTAAACTGATAGTAAGGTTTAATTTTTATTTTTATTGAATTGCTTATAAAATAATATTAATCATTCCTATAACGGTTGCATCTGCCGAGAAAAGTTTTTTAAAATTAAAATTAATAAAATCTTATTTAAGATCAACAACGTTTCAACAGGAATTAAATGGATTTATTTTATTATCAATTAAAAAAATATTAAATAAAATTGATTATAATAATTTAATAAATGATTTTGCATTTCAAAATACTAGTAAAATAAAATTTTAAATAAAACTTATTTTTAAATTAAAATGTCCCGTTTTAACATCCGCCTCAAATCTTAATATGTGTTGAGTCGACTTTGGTTGCTCCACATCCTCTCTCGAAGAACATATACAAGACGAATGTTTTCTTAGAAATGCGTTAGGAAAAGCAGGGTTAACATCACTTTTTTCGAGTAGAATATACTATAATATTTGTTATATATATATATATATATATATATATATATAATATATATATATATATATATATATATATATATATATATATATATATATATATATATTATATATATATATATATTATATATATATATATATATATATATATATATATATATATATATATATATCACTTTTTTCGAGTAGAATATACTACAATATTTTTTGTTATATATATATATATATATATATATAATATATATATATATATATATATATATATATATATATATATATAGTTTCATCATAAAACATTATAAAAAATATTATTTCAAATCAAAATATATTGCAAAATTTATATATAAATGATTTCATCATACTTTATGCACTACTATAATTTTTATCAAGAGATAGTATTCAATTATTTCATTAAAAAAATAAAAAAGATAGCTTTATATATACACTAACAGTTGAGATTACAAGGATGTGTACCTGAGATGCTCAATCTATTGCACTGTTTAGAACTTACATGAAATTCAATTATCTTATCTCTGGAAAACTTTTCTTGAAAAATCATGCTTCTTCCCTCTTCAAAAACCAGACATAAAAAACAAGTTTTATGCAGCCAATCTTATACTGATCACATATTCAAGATTGACTTAGATTGGTCAAACATCTTCCACGTGGTCTTGTCATCTTTTGTAGACAATGAAGCATAATTTGTTAGAATATATGCATTATTTCCTTTTTATCATATACTCTTTTCGCTAAAGCAATGTGAGTGGCCCCATTCCACTATCACTTTTCTTTAATATTACTCATTCTACTATTATTTTGCCATTGAAACTAGTATTTCTTTAAGCTGCCTAACGTTAAGCATTTTGGTTAACATGCTACTTCATAGGTGAAATTATCTATGATTAATAATTTGCTAGGTCACATCATCTAGAAGAAGAAAAAGGTTTTTTTAGTTTAAAAGTATACAAAGGCTGCTTTATTTTTTATGTAACTTCAAAGAATATGGATGGAAAATTAGGCAAAGTTTGTTTTTATTTATTTAAGTTGACTAAGGTAGTATGTTGCAAGTACCAGCTATTCGATACTCTTTTTTTTGGGACAAAAGTATTCGATACATGTAATACGATGCGGAAAATTGATAGTATGTATGAATGAAATTTTATGATTCGGAGATGCATCTTTATATTACAGTGGTAAGGAGTGTATATGGTAGATTACTATTTTAATATTAGATATTAAGATTAAAGACATGTAATTTTGCAAGAGGGGATAGATGGTTAAAATCATTTATGGTATGTACGGCGCAGAATGCGGAAGAGGGTGGGAATGAATCCAGTGGATATAGTATGAGACCTTATGCAGATCCTATTTCTCCATCGTTTTCTCGTAGGATGTTCTGTATATGGGCATTTGGTACTCGATCAATCTTATTGGACAATTTGACCGGTTTAAAATAGGTGCCCACAAGTATTTGATACTCGGTATGAAGTTAGGATTTTGATGAGGGCGGGTCTTGGGGAACGAGACCGACAATCGAGGGCCTAAAAAATGGAGCCTCTAAAATTTAGGTGATTGACTTTGTAAATTAAATAATAATATGATTATATGTTGAAAAATTAAAAGATATTACATTTGCAACATAGTGGAAAGAAGATTTTGCTACAAAGTTGGAATCGCAGGTTTAAACTATGACTCAAGCATTTATAATTTTAAGTAACTCCACTAATAAATTGCCAAAAAATAATGTAATATGGAATTGAACGGATGCAATTGGAAATCATGAGTCCATGACCAATAAAGTTAATCAAATCATTTATGCGTATGCGCTTTTATATTTATATCGAATCATCTCTTAATCGTTAACCTTTAATGTAAAATTTAAATAATATTTATTTTTATAATTAAGTATTTAAAAAACTACTATATGACCATATTCAAGGTTAATTGTTAAGTTTTTTTATTAGGGATCCATTTTTATTATTAGTCACGAGCCTCTAAAAAGTTAGAACTGAGTCTGATTGTGACATAAGCATTGATGCCTCAAGACCGTTCTTCTTTGCCACCTTGAAGTAATCAGACAAATCCTCTCCTTGGAGGTGGGGTCAGATATGTGTTCAGTGAGAGCAGGTTACCGTGGAAAAACGTGCATTAAATGTTTGTCTTATAATTAAAATGTTTCATAGTATAACATATCCATGTGACCATAGTTTCAAAGGGTGTGAGAATAGCGACGTCATTATAGCACTCGAGTTCACTCAAATCATAATGTTGTTATGGCATCGAGGTTGATCTTAAGATGTTGATCACACCTTCTAGTATTTTGTTAAATCTTAGTTTTAGATATGCGCCTCCTGGTTACTTATAAAAAAGAGTTTAGCGTCATATGTTGTTTTTTTCACTCCCTTTGCAATAAAGCTTCGTATTTCCATTTCTTTTTATAATATCTATTTTGTAAGTGATCTTTTGTCATTTCTTTCGACCTTTACTCTCGTATGTGCAACATTTTTGGGTTTAAGGTGATTATGCATTTGTTCGTGTTGGACATATAACTCCACACACAAGAGAGTGGGTGAATTGTGGATTTTAAAAAAACTTGAGTTTGAAAAACTTTTAGGATTATTTTCAAAGTTTAAATACATTTCAAAATGATTTTAGAAGTAAGCAGCGGAAATTAAAGGTGTAGAAAGTAAAATACAGAAATTTAAAGAGTTAATGGATAGAGAGAAGACACCAGGAACTATACAAGTCCAGTTAAAAGACTTAGTCCTATCCCCAAGAGTTGATCTTGAGAGTATCCGATAAATTTAAGACTTTTTAGTAGGTTGACTCTTGAACCCCCTTATACAAGGAAAATGAAGTTTCTGGCTAACTTCCAACCAAACATCGAACAATGAGAGAAGTGGTGACTCTTCCTTCCAAATATGGATTGAAGCGATTAGTCGTGTTTCCAAATAACAACATGAAGTGGTTAGTCTTCAAGTTTTAAACCGAGATTTTATGTGGGTTGATCTCGAACCTGAGTGACCTTTTTACACAAGTTTAATTCAAACCGAATCGGGGTTTTGAAAGGTTGATCACACTTTCTATCTTCCAAACTTCAAGATCCACTACTTGATTCATCAACTTAAATAGCATTTCAATTGGATTCTCAAATTGTCTTGATCAGGTTCCATCATCAGGAGTTTTACTTAACATTTGATATCAACTCCCCCTATCACAAATAACTCTCAACATCCAAAATCTATTTAACATATGGAGTTTTTATCTTTAAAACTACTTCATCAATTGCATTCATCAAAACCAACTGACATTACCTGCAAGAAATATCTAGTCTATTTAGAAAGTTTGTTGAGCTTGAACACGAGTTGAAGAGAATCGAAGCAAGTGAAACAAATGTGAAAAAGAAAGAAACAATTAAAGAGGATAATATAAGCATCTCCTTGAAGGCATCCATTTCCAAGGCCACGGTAGATAAAGATAAAGATTCTTATGATAAATGGGTTTGTTTCTCAGATGTACAACAAATACGTCAAGAGAAACAATTTAAAGCATTCAGATAAAAACTTAGTAAAGTTAAGAAAAATCTAACCCACCATTGAAATGGAAATATAAGAAGAAGTAAGAAATGAAAGTGACATGTTATGAATATGGTAAACTCTAAGTACAAAACAGATTGTCCAAGATTAAATAAGCGCATAAGTAAGAAATTGTTCTATAAAATAGTGGGACATAAATCCAAAGGTCATAGATCCTTCATTTCTTAGGAAGAAGATTAAAAATATTACTCCTTCAACACAAGTTCATATGAAGATGAATCGGCTCATTTTTGCTTAATGGTGTGTCATAAGGAAAAATACTTGGAGGTGCGTGATTTAGACTCGCATTTTAAACCTTTATATAAAGAGTTATTAAATGCTTTTAATGAAATGCATGATGAAGTCTTAAATTCTTTTAAGAAAATTTATCATCAAAATAAATTTATTTGAAAACGTGATAAAGAAATCTTAGAACTTAAAAATGCTTTAGAATCCTTGAAAGAGGAATATGCATCTTCTGTTAATGGCCAGTTTTATTCCTCTATCACTTTAGAAGAAAAGGTAGATGTAGTTCAGTGTGATACTTGACCTAGTTTAAAACTTTGAAATTGAAAATTTGAAAGGAAAAATAACACATCTTTCCAAATCACCTAGTATTACACATCTCTCCAAAACAACAAAACTTATATAGAAATGAAAATATTGATCATATATTTTTCCGTTCTATATACGTTTTATTGTTAATTAACTCTACTTGTGCATAAAGTTACGTAATAGATCATGTAAATTGATATGATTGTTCCAATTCCTTAATCTCTTTATCGTCGCGTTTGATTTATCTTAATTATCAATTTGTCTAAAATGTTGTTCATATGTGATCATTTATTTAATATGTCTAATCATTTGATCATGTCATATGTAATTTTATGTTTATGTGCATGTTGCTCATTTGTTTAAAGAAATATTATATATATATATATATATATATATATATATATATATATATATATATATTATATATATATATATATATATGAATGGTGTATTGAATAACTACCTGAATCATTCAATAAAAAATATTAATAAAAGATCCCGTGCAAATTCATTTAACCTCAATTTTTTAACTTTTGATCAATTTACTTTACATTCGAAAATGGGGTGAATGAGTTAGTAAAAAAAGGATTTGCTACCTTTTAAGCAAGAAAGGAACGTTAACTTTCCCTTAATTTACTCCATTGGATTCATCAAACGTCTCATATTGAGCCATGTGTTTTTTTTTCTTCACACAAACTGATAAAAGAAACTGCATCAAATAGAAAATACATTTCACGATTTCTTTGACCTAGAGTTTCCTCACGACATCATCGTCGTTGTTTTCTTTCTCCATTGCTATCGTTGTTTCCTTTTGTCGTCGTCATTGTTTCCTTTCGTTGTCCCGTCGTTGTTTCCTTTCGCTGTCTCCTCTTCATCTCGCTGTTGTTTCCTCTCGTTGTCACCGCTTCGTCTCACCTCCGCCATCATGATTCACAGCCACCACAATCAGAAAACCCACTCAATTTATGGCGTACCATTCTCTCGACGAAACTCCTAACTAATTCTCATTTTTTATTACATCACATCATTCTTCTATTAGGCCTTTCGCTACTATTCCACTATAAAGTGAAACTACGATTAATCCTTTATAATTCTTTTGAGTAATGTTCATGAAGTTCTTCCAAATTTCATTTCTTTGATTAGTTTAAATATTTGTGTAATTCTATTCTCTTATTCTTATGATGTTTTTGAAATTTCTCTTTTTTGTTACCGTTGTACTCATATCTGTTTTCTTTACTTGTAACGTAGTGGAAATAATGTGAGAAATGCATCACGGTATTGATTGTTTGTATGGTAATTGTATTTTATAGTTTGTGCGGGTCTTTCCAATAGATTGTTGAAATTCAATGACCATGGAACTCTTGTTATAAAGGTTTCTAATTCATCAAGAATTATGGTGAAGTCAGACACATTGCAGTTGTTGGATTCAAGTAACCTTGTTGTGAAAGATGAAAATAGTAGCTGTGAAAAATCTAGAGTTATTATGGAAAGATAAACATGACATTTGATAACATTTATGTATGGAGCATGGTCATGGAATGTATTTCTTTTTACTGATGTTTCTGGGAAAATAATGCATAGCCTTGAATTTCTCAGCAATGTTCATTGACAAAGAATTCTCTTATTAATACGAATTTGTATTAAATATCTCAACAGTGTTCTTAAATTTCTTGGTAAAGCTGCATCAATTATTTTTCTGTACTACTTAGTCTGTATTGTACTGAAGATTCCTATGGTTCCTGCACCACTGAATGAAGGAAGGATGTTTCACACACAAATTTGACAACAAATGCAACATTTTCATGTAATGATCGTAACATCTTTTTGCAACAAATGCAAAAATGCACCAAACCAACTTTGCAGATGTAACATTTCCCCCTAGAATCCAGCACAATGCCATAACGGGTTTGTCTTGTCCACCTCCTTAAAATATACTCTTGGGGAATTCTCTTAACATAATTTTCTTCAAGCCCTTTCAATGCATGTGAAAAAAGTATGCAAAAAGTCTCAAATTTTCTAAAACTACAAGTGATGGAAGATGAGACACAGTCAAATTACACTCTCCAATATATTTCTTGGTTCCCCATAGAAATGACATATTCACATAAAGTGTGAATCTCATTTGTCTCAAATATCTATAAATCTAAAAATTGCCTAAACTTGCTTTGAAAGAACTCAAATATTACATGTGTGTGTGCGCGCGTGTGTGTGCACCTGTGTGTATGTGTGTGTGTGTACGTGTATGCGTGTGTGTATGTGTCTGTGTGTGTGCTTTTCCCATATGTATTAGAATTGGTGACATCTCATTAACCTTATAAGCTTATGTGAGGACTCATACTTACACCTTAATTCATTTCCTTTCTCCTCTTCAACAACTCATTCAAAATGTTTAAAGAATTGTATGATATCCATATTCGGTTTCATACAAGATTTGAAGCGAGCATTCAAATTTTCACTGGTTTGAGTACTTTGCATGCTTCAATGTCAATATCATACGTGCATTTTTTAAAATATGCTTCAATGTCAACATCATACGTGCATTTTTTAAAATATGCTTCAATGTCAACATCATACGTGCATTTTTTAAAATCTCTTAATAAATAACTTCCTCCCTTCATCAAATTTATAAGGTGTTTAATTTCATTTTGCAATAAGTGCCAAGTGCATAAGCCATGGCGAGTCTCATGCATCACATCAGCAAATGCTCTAGCCATTGCATAATCTTGGTCAGTGAAGACAGTCCTTGGATTTTTGTTGTTATGTTCTTACAAGAATTTATCAAACAACCACTTAAATGATTCAATTGTCTCCTCATACAATAAGGTTACACCAAAAATGGTTGAACCCCTAGTGGTTGAAGTAAAAAAGAGAGCAAGGGGTGTATTCGAGTGGTTAGTACAATATGTAGTGTCCAAAGACATAACATACCAAAATACCTGTAATCCAAAATCATATTCACATCACACCAAAACACATTAGTAATTTGTTCTTCTATATCCATTTGATATGCATGAAAGAAATATGGGTTCTCCAACAATTGTAGTTGAAAATATCGTGAAAGACATTCATCCTCGTCGTACTCCATACTTCTTTGTCTTTTTGTATTAATGTAATTTTTAACATCCACTAGTGTAAATCCAACATTAGCTCTATGTTCTGCATGTGTGCTCATAAGTTGAAATGTATACTTCTTCCTTAATCCCCAATTATTGGCCAAATCAATCTCATGTGCTTGTACTTTGGTTATTTTTTATGAGATGCAAGCATGTGTGTTGTCTCAGGAGAATGTAGAAAATGATTATGTTCCTCTACAAATTCATGGATGACCAACTTTCCATTATTACATCCAAGTGAAATTCTAACTTTGCAATCGGTTCTAGTCTCGGTTCTGGGAATGTTAACAAGTGCATTTTTCTTCATTTTTTACAGCCCTTCCTTAGAACAAACAAACCTACATGAAGATATAGTCTCGTCTTTATTCTTGTTTGGGTAACATTTTCTGACTCCGAATCCAACACGTGCATTATATGCAAGCCAAAATTAATAAGCATCTTCTATGTTATCAAATTCAATTCCAACTATTGACTTTCTATCAACATTTAAAGATGTCTTGTTTAATCAAACTATCAAAATAGCAAGTGAATACAATAATTAAATGAATGAATTATATTTCTAATTTTTATAAAACATATGCTTCAACTATCGATAAATAAAAAGCAAAAAAATTCTCATAATTCCCATTATTTAAAAAAAATGTAAGTTATCCTAAAGCAAAAAAAATCATGCTAAACTCCATTGTTTAGCTAGAATTTCTCACATTTAGAAAAATAAACTCTCCTAACCTTATTATTATACATCACATTTTCTATCATTTTATCATTTAGTGCATAAGTTAATCCCAAAGTCATATAATCATAGTAAACATATTACAAATTTTTTAATATTTATTTTTTAAAACTTGAAAAATTAATTTTGACATTTTATAATATAAACTTACATTATAGTGTTGGAAATCCACCATAACCTATGGAGAATATTAATCAATCTTGATGAACAAGATTGTTATCATCCACACAATAACAATAAAAAGAGAAGAACAATAAAGAAAGAAAGAAAGTAAAGAACGATGAAGGAGAAGAAGAATTAACTTTTGCAGAGTTTCTCCCTGCCCACAAACTGTGAAAAACTTCTTATTCACTTTGCAACTGCAAAATACTGTGAATTACAATGTTATGAAGACTCTATTCACTTCATTAAAAAATAAGGTTACTCTCTCTATTTATAGATTTAGGTTAACTTGGACCTCAAGCCAAATCCCAAAATAGCTAACACTACTAAAATAGGCATAAGTCGAAATCCTGTGTGCAGCAACATGTTTTGACACTTCAACACACTAATACAACTCAACACATTAGGTGATTCAACACTTCCTTGCTTATGTCAAGCAACCTTCTTCGACACAAGGAATTACAATTCAACACACCACATAATTCATTGTGTCTAAGATATTTACATTCATCATAGTCATTAGTCTTCTGAACACTTCGACCTGCATTCCTTTTGTCACGATGTCTACAATCTGATTCTTAGTTCTGCAGTGTTCCACATTCATCTTCCTATCTGCTACCTGCTCCCTAAGATAATGGAACCTCATTTCGATGTGCTTGCTTCGACCATGTGCTATCGGATTCTTCGCCAGATTGATAGCTTTCATGTTGTCGATCTTCATGGTTGCTTCATGACTCTTCGCTGTTATCTCTTCGACCATATTCACCATCCATGTTGCTTGACATGCACTAAGAGAAACAACTATGTATTCTACTTCACCACGATGATAATGCCACTATTGGCTCTTTTCTCGAACTCCAAGCAACTGGTGCACCACCTAGCATAAACACATAGCCAGTTGTGGATTTTCGATCCTCAGCATCACTACACCAACTTGAGTCGGTGTATCCCACTAATTTGCATTCTTTTCCTTCATCAGCTGCAGGAAACAAAATGCCATAGTCGAGAGTTCCTTTCAGATACCTTAGTATCCTTTTTGCTGCTGCTAGATGTGATACCTTTGACTTCTGCATGAATCTACTCACCATACCTACATTGTATGCTAAGTCAGGCCTTGTGTGACAAAGATATCGAAGTGTACCAATAATTCTTCTATATCGGGTTGGGTCGACATCATCTTCATCTTAATCTTTCGACAATTGTAATTTGGGCTCAGTTGGAGTCAAAGTTGGGTTGCAATCTTGCATCTCAAATATCTTTCGCTTGCATACCTTCTTTGATGCATCATCAAACCTCTACTACTATTATAGAATTCAATGCCAAGATAATATGAAATGTCACCCAGATTTGACATTTCGATTTCCTTGTTAAGATCACCTTTGAAGTCTTCGATCTCCTTCTCGCAGTTGACTATTATCAACAAGTTATCGACATAGAGGCATAGTATAAGCAATTCACTCTTGCTTCTTCTTACATATACTCCATGTTCACTTGTGCACTTCAAAAATTCCTTCTCCCTTAGAAAGCCATCTATCTTCTTGTTCCAAACTCTTAGAGCTTGTTTAAGTCCGTACAGAGCTTTATGCAGCATGTACACCTTTCTTTCTTCGCCTTATTTCATAAACCCAACTGGTTGTGTAACATAAACTTCTTCTTCTAAGGGGACATTCAGAAATGCACATTTCACATCCATCTGGCACATCTGCCAGTTGTATATGTTTGCTAGACCAACAACCAACCTGATTGTTTTGATCCTAGCAACAGGTGCAAAAAATTCATCAAAGTCGATTCCTTCTTTCTGAAGAAATCCTTTCGCTACAAGTCTCGCCTTGTGTCGAGTCACTTCTTCTTTGGGATTCAACTTCACCTTGTATACCCACTTCACATCGATTGCCTTCTTGTCTTAGGGAAATTCGATAAGTGACCAAGTGTTGTTGACTTCGATTGACTTCAGCTCTTCGTTCATTGCTTCCATCCACTTCGAATCTTTTAATACCTCAACTGCATTGACTGGTTTTACATATGCGAAGAAAGCATAATGTATCATCTCACCTTCTTCATTGACCATATCATATGATGTAATCACACATTCTTGCAACTTTGTAGGCATGTGTCTTATTCTTTGAGGTCTGCTTGGGCATGCTTCACCTTTGACTTCTTCCCGTCAAACTTCTCTTTCGACTTCACTAGTTGGTTCATCATAAAAGATTCTCACTGAATCTTTCTTGACATTCTCAGTCCAATCCCGCTCCGTAAGCTCATCTACGATCACGTCCCTGTTGGTCACCACTTGCTTATTCACTGGGTCGAACAACTTGTATCCTGATCATCTGATTCGACTTGTCATCAAGTTTTCTTCTTAAATGATCTGGCACATGTCTATGTATTATATATCCAAACACCTTCAGATGACTCAAGCTAGGCTTGACACCAAACCAACATTCTTCTGACGTGATTCCTTCTAGCTTCTTCATCAGGCATCTGTTCAGGATATATGTCGTAGTCGACACAACTTCTCCCCATAATTCTTTGGATAAATGCTTGCCTTTCAACATACTTCTAACCATATTCATGATAGTTCTATTCTTCCTTTCCGCGACTCCATTCTGCTGTGGAGTGTAGGGTGTCACCACCTCATGCACAATCCCTTCTTTTACACATAATGCGTCGAAGTCTTTCGACACATATTCTCCACCACCATCAGACCTCAAAATCTTGATCTTTCGATCGCTCTGTCTTTCGATCATAGATTTAAACTTGGCAAATACCTCAATCACTTCACTTTTCTTCTTGATCAGGTAAGTGTTTACTGTGGAAATTGGTAAAAAATCGTTGGTCCTCCCTAGGCCTTAAGACTAAGGGTTACTTGCCGGATCGACCAATTGATCCTAGGACATGTGCTAGTGCAAGTGAGGCTTATCCAATTCGACGAAATAACTTTGTGAGGAACGGCTCCTAATAAAGTATTGAACAAGCGCATGTTTTTCCACACGAACGGTTTAAACGATGCTATAGCTTACAGGTGACTCGTGACCGACGGCGCTATAACATTCAAAAGATGTACACGACGAACACGCTTTTGGTGAACTCTATTATCGTAATAGAATCAGTGTCGACAGCGTAAATGACAACGTAAAGTGATAACCCAAAAGTAAATGCAATTAATATAAAATTTTCAACGGGAACAATTGAAAAGTAAGGAAGTCGCATTGAAATAAATGTGGTGATTCACGTACATAGCACTCTCAAAAACTCTTGCTTCCTCGCGCTGGGAATGGGAATTTTCTTACAAATGGGTTTTTTAGTACAAGGTGAACACCCGGTGCCCTTTGTGGGATCTTCTATTAATACTAAAATAAATAAACTGCACGTAGGCTAAAAAACTCCTAAAAACTAGCATGTCGTGTCACACGACCTGCAAATCGTTATACCCACGTCTTGCAAACTGCTCCAGATTCTGGCGCTCTTATTCTTCTTGTAACTGCTGGTCATTTTCCAATTTCAAATTTCTCCCACCCAGACGTTTTAGGGCGACCCTGTCTTTTACACGTTTGGCATGAAAGAAAATCCATTAAGTCCCAAACTTCATTTTAGTCGACAGAATGGCCTGTCGACCAAGCATGCTTCTCCTGTCGGCTTCATCCCTTGACCTGTGCTTTTTCCATTCTTGCTTGTCTCAAGCACATCTTCATCCTTTGATGGGGTATAACCCCCAAATTCACAGGACTCTATCACTAACTACGCTTTTCAGCATGCCTTCGAGATTTTTCGTGGTAACAGTAAGACCACGGTTTTCGACTGAAATCATCTATGAATGTAACAAAGTATTTTCTACCTCCAATCGAATCCATCTAGAGAGGACTACATACATCAGAGTATATGACTTCAAGAATTTCCTTCGACCTGTTTTCTGCATCCTTACTGAAGTTGTTCTTATGTTGCTTCGTGTCATACCCCGATTTTGATCCTGAAATTTTTCCATTTTTTCTTTTATTTTTGCATTTGCATACATTCATCAGTATAAAACGGATTTTAATATCTTGACTTTTTTTTATTTTTAATTTGATTTTAATTTCAAATTAAGTTTAATTCCAATTGTCAATTTAATCTTAATTGTTTATTTTTACTAATGATTAAAACTCTAATCGATTTTTATTTCCAAATGAATGTTAGAGTTGATATCCAAGTAATTTTAAATGAATTATAGATTAATTTGTTTTTAATTCGGTTTTTTGCTGATTTGTTATTAGTAATTAAATTGATATTCAAACTAATGTTGGATTATTACAAAGAAATCCACATCCATTTTTATAATCAAAATCCAAAAAATCCATTTTATATCCATAGTACATTTCAAAATCAGAATGGCATTACAACATTATCATGAATTACAAAGTCATCTTCCAAAGGACAAACAATTCCATTTCCATATCAATACATTGCTAGTATTTATCCATGAGAATAAGCATTGATACTAAAATGTGACATTACATGTTGTTCTTACAAAAAGGTCCCAATCCTACACTAGCTTTTATGCTACATGACATAGTCCAAATACTAAAAGGAGAAAGATTGATGGACCTTCCAATGGATAATGATGGAATGTGAAGATTATTATTACTATTATGATTACAGAAACAGCTTGCAAAAATACTGCAGAGAGAGATGCTGCGGTTGGTAGAGAAAATTTTGATGAAACAATGTTGTTGTGGCTACAATGACGTCAAGTGGCAAATCTGTTTGCTACGACCTGCTTGTTCTAGAAGAGTTGCTTAAGAATTCATCCTCGTGTGCGTTGTACATATTTCCAACAAAAGGCATTAGCTCAAGATCAACTAAGGTCTTTGTTACACGTGACAAAAGAATTTGATGCCGACTTAAATATTGGTATATATGATGGTGATACTTCTCATAGCAAAAGGACATGCCAGCAGGTGCTTCCAACCTTTATGCTCACAAACCAAACTCAGTATGTCCTCCTGCAACATCAAAACACAATGAGTTTCTGCATAAATTTACCCAAATTTACCAAGTTTCGATGCATTGGATTGGCATGGGCAAAGAAGAAGTCTACCGTAAGTAAATGTCGGCATGATATGAACTACGAGGCATGATTTTTGCTACTTTGGCTTCAAGTCCGTCCGACCGCCCCTTGTGAGCCTAGGAGTAAAATAGAACATCGTGTTAATGCTGAAATTGTGACGAGACGAACCTACCAATTCACAAGGCAATATTGTTAGTCGAATATGGCACCAACAGCAACTTGTGGCCAGAAATTCATAGCAGTCCCAAAAGGGGGATTACAATCATCTCTAATCTTTGCACATTCCATCTAAATTTTCTAACATCCATACAATTTACAAGCATTTCAAAAACCACTCCAAGCATACCTTGAGGCTGCAACTTCTGTTCTACGATTTATGGTTGATCTGGCTAAGATGCGCCCCTTTTTACTGTTGTTTGTAGGCATCTAGAACTTCTTGAAAGCTGCATTGACTTGTATCTTTCTTGTGCAAGGGCTGCACATGCTGTAAACCAAAACCTGCTATGAGAAAAACCATCTTTGATCATCCATGAAAGAGTCCCAGACGTGGCAAACAAAAAAACAATATCCATCCATATCCTTATTGTTATCACAAAATGGAATATATGCCAAAGGTCTTCCTTTTAAATCCATGCCATAGAGTTCTCCCATGTCAGTCCTGATAATCTGATCAGCATCCACAAAAATGACTTTCTCCAAGGAATATACAAGCTCCCTTCAAAAAAAGAAAGTTGAGAATATTATTAAAGTTGTTGAAAAGCAATCTGGTTTGACAATAAGAACATCATTATATTTCACGCTATCAGATAGACAGTTTTGGAGATTAAGGATCAACTTATCTGTCAAGGAATGCTCTGCAGAAAATGAGACACATGGAAGGTTCACTGTCTAAAGCCAACCGTGCTTTCCTAAACTGCTTGCTATGGCTGCTAAGTTCAATACGATGAATGATCACGCCGAAGAACAAGTTCGTTCTCATCAACGAGAAGCAATCCATCTTGTTCATCTTGCTGCTAATGACACAACCGAAGTGTCGAATTTCACCAAAATTACAGCATGCTCCTTCACCAGTTTGACTGGTTAACTAGAGAAAAGGTTCAGGTACTTGAAACCGTAGAAAGCCAAAATGGAGTTAGGGATTATTATCATGGGAATCATCTCTTAGGAGCCAATCTCAGTGATACCAATCCACTTAAATTCGCGTCAAGATTGCAGTCAAGAAGTCCAAAGTACATATCTTTACTCAACCATGTCAACCGAACCTAAAACCTGAGCTGTGATCAAAACCAGAAATGCTTTTGGAATCTTCAATGTTTTTACTGCAGTAACAAAACCCAGAGTAATCAGTCAAAGCGTTAAGATTTCAAGGAATTTCCCAAATTGGAATTGGGACAAAAGCAAAGAAGAAAGCTAAGTACAGATTACCATTTTCGAATTGTAGCATCAAAAAAGACAACTCGTTTCTGAGCAGCAAAAGCGATTCTGGAAATTTTCTTCTTTGAGCTCTAGAAACCGAATCCGAAAACCCTAATCTGGAGCATAAAAGGAAGAGAGCGATTCAGAGAGAGAGGAGACGAAAAAAAACGGCGAAGAGATCTTAAGACGAAACCCTAAATCCCAAAATCGAAACCTTCACCGCCGCACCTCACATCCCCCCGTTGCTCAAGCTATTTCCCGGCCAGCCTCTCCACGCCTTTCACCACCACCGTGAAACCTATGTGAGAACTTTTCCTTCTCCTTTTATCCTCTTCGTGTGCTTGTTGTTGGAAGTGTAGGATTATATTTTTTAGTTGGTGATTTGAGGAAATACGGTTTAAGGTTAGGATAGTGAGAGAGGTCGAGAGACTGTTTGGGAAAAGAGAAGGTTGAAGATGAATGATGGAGAGCGTCGAGAGATGAGTGAAAGAATGAGAGGGAAGGACGTTTGAGATACTGTTTTGCGTCCTCTTGTTTTCTTTTCTCGTTTAGTTATTCAAGGCTTTATTCTTTTTTTAAGAACAAATTTTTAATTCCCATTTAGTGAGTGTTTAGAGTTTTTAGGTAGGTCATTAACTATGATTTTATTAGTTTAGGATTTAGTTAATTGTTTTTTTAATATTCCCAACCTCTAAAATCCAACAGCCAGGCGGCTGGAATTTTTGGGGTAACCCAACAGTCCTTTTTTATTATTATTATTATTATTTTGGTTTTATTTTCTTTAATTTTCTTTGTTCCAATCTTTTTGATTTATAAAGTCCATTTGACATTGTAAATAACAACTAATCCTAAGTGGTCTAGTGGAGAGGGTTGGTTTTCTAGATCTTTAGTGTAGTGGGTTCGATACTCCTAGGCATAGTTTTTCTTTCTTTTAATATTTTCTTTTATATTGATGCTTTATTGTTCATATTTCTTTTTTTATCATTGTTTAATAACATAGATTTGTTTTTTCTTTTAATTGCATCATGCATTCGAAACCATTTATTTTAACTTATGAAAATCATATTTTCTCGATTTAATATCGAGCCCTTTTTCACACCCTTGTAAGTCGATTGCTTTTTTAAGCATCGCCATCAACCTCACATAGCTTACTCTTGGGCTTTCTTACAATGAGCCGGTTCTCTTGCACTTACACTCATCATGCATTATTTGTTTGGGTCCGATTTAATTATTTCATGATTTTTTAATCCCCATTTGACAAAATGTACCCCACTCCCCAATATGTATATAAATTCTGTACTATTTATTTCTTTATTGCTTGACTGTTTAGTTAGCTACTAACACAAGAATAAAATCAACAATTTCAAAAAATACAAAAATAAGACTCGATCCAACGTCGAGTATTTTCTCAATAAACAAATCAATCCATTTCTTCCTCCTATTCCATTACAGTTCTTTCAAACTTTCATCAAATGCTTGATTCAACGTCAAGCCATTTTCTCTAATAAAAACTCAAAAAATATTAATTCATATTCAAGACCTTTTCAATAAAGATGGAAATGGAACGTGGTGTATACCACGCACTCCTGAGACTAGGATTCGAGATGTATATCTCGCCAATCCTAGCTCTCGCCATCATCCAAGTTTATCCACTTTGGTTTTCTCTCAAACACTTATCCAAATTTTTCTCAAACGTCCATCAATACTTGATCTAGGTCAAGTCATTTTCACAACAAAACTCAAAACACCTAATTCTTACTTAAACACTTTTTCCATAAAGGTGGAAATGGAACATGGTGTATACCATGCACTCCTGAGGTTAAGATTCGAGACGTATGCCTCGCCAATCTTAACTCTCGCCATCGTCTAAAATTGTCAATGTGGTTTCGTCAAACCTTTTTCTCAATCAAATCTAAGATACTTAAATCTTATTTAAGACTCTTTCAATAAAGGTGGAAATGGAACATGGTGTATACCATGCACTCCTGAGGTTAAGATTCGAGACGTATGCCTCGCCAATCTTAACTCTCGCCATCGTCTAAAATTGTCAATGCGGTTTCTTCAAACCCTTTCTCAATCAAATTCCAAAATGCTTAATTCCTATCTTAACCTCTTTCAATAAAGATGGAAATGGAACATGGTGTATACCGTGCACTCCTGAGGCTGGGATTCGAGATGTATATCTCGCTCATCCAAGTTCTCGCCATCACTCAAAATACATCCAACCAATCAAACTCTTTTCTCGCCGCCGTGCGACTAATCAAAAACCTTTTTCATAAATGAAAGATATATTATCTTAAGAGATACAAAACAATGTTTCGGCCACGATTGTTGAGTAGAGATAAACGACGCTTTTCCGAATGTAGATCTATAAATCCGTTCGATGTGTGGTATGCGTCCACTCCTCATCTGTTTTGGGTAAAACGATGTTTTCGTCGATTAATACAGTATAGCTTTCGCTAAAATCGACCAACAACCAAACATTTTTCTACCCAGAACTACGTAAGCCTTGATTTCTCTTTTGAGATACGTAGGAGCAGGATTTTTAAATCTTGTTAGGCCCACTAATAAAAAACTTAGGTTTAGTCCTTCGTTAAAAAATCCAAAAACATTTTCCTTTCTTTTATTCTTTCTTTCCCACCTAATAACTAGAAAAGCCTAACATTTCAAACTAACATTAACGCACACAACTGACCTAATGGTTCCCGTTGAGTACAACGGACGTGAGGGGTGCTAATACCTTCCCCTTGCGTAATCGACTCCCGAACCCTGATATTGGTTGCGATGACCATATCTTATCCTTTCATTTGTCCTGGGTTTTATCGATATTTCCCCTTTCCTTTTTAGGAATAAATAAAGTTCGGTGGCGACTCTGTTCAGTCCATCATTGCGAGCGTGCGATCGCGCTTCGCTTTATAGCCGTATCCCCATTTTTTCGAGGTGCGACAGAAGCCAGGTTCAGAACAAAAATCAGAATCAGAACAAGGGGAACAAGGATCACAATGACTCGATTCCGGTGTCATATAGCAAGCTCTACCCGCAACTGATCCAAAATGCTTTGGTGACCCCTCGAGCTCTCGCACCTGTGTCACCATACCTGCCATGGTACAATCCAAATGCAACATGTGAATTCCATAAAGGAGCATTGGGACATGACCTGGATTCTTGCTTAGCGTTGAAAGCCTTGGTGCGAGGGTTGATTCACAAAAAGAGCTTAATCTTTGAAGAAGATCATCCCAAGGTCAAGTGCGAATACCATACTGGGACAATGGGGCACTCTATCGAGGAATGCAAGAGTTTTAAGCTCAAGCTGCAAGGATTGATTGACATAAGGTCACCAACACTCAAGGAAGAAGGCTCAGGTACATATACCTTGGTTTCTGGGCCAGGTAATGAGAAAGGGAAAGGACCCTTGAGACCCCTCAAGGTTTTGTTCCACAAGGAAGATGTCAGGGATGTGGCTAATGAGCTATCATTGTTTCCTGGTAAGAGCATTGAGATACCGCCTTGGATTTCCAATGTCACGATCCATACCAATGAAAGAAAAGGAGAAGTGAGTAGTGGATCCAAGAGGGTTGCGTTCAACGATGAGAATGAAGGAAAAGAATTCGAAGATCATCATGTCAATGTCAAAAAGCTTGTTGATCCCAACCTTCAAGTTTGAAGAAGTCAATTCCCTAGAGATGGCAATCATTTGGCTGTTTCAGCACTTCTTTTGTAGTTTCTTTGCATGTTGGTTGTTATTTGCTTTTAAGCATTGTTGTTTTATTTGAATTGGTAAGATTAATGAAATGTTTATGCATCTTTTGAATTAATCCATTCGTATTCACTCGTTTTTCATTTATGTTAAAAAACAAAAACAAAAATACTCCTCTCATTCATTTTTGTTTATCAAACCGTTGCGTTAACAAAGATTGGAGGGAGGATGATGAAAACGAAACACCTGAAATTGTTGTGGTATGCTTTTGAGTAAACCTTGTCGATGATGTAAGGCATTGTTTCAAATCCCCAAACACTGAAGAGATAAGGAGTTAATCCCTAGTCAACCACTTTGAGCCTAGGAGTTGGAGTTTATTTCGGATCTAAAACCCTTAATCTTAACCTGGGGCAGGGTAGTTGTGTTCAGATAGTTTGATCATGCATCCGATCTTTCAAAAAATTGTCCATATGAACACCCTTCAATTAGGTTCAACCACATGTCATCCTTCGTGCACATGTTGAAGTGTCGAAAAAGTTGAGGAAAGATGAAATTAGTGTTGGTTGATCCTCATCCACCAATAATATGGCAGTCACACGCATAAAAAAAAAGGATAGAAAAAGCCCACTAGGTCAATACCACAAGATGACTTAGGCAAAAGTTAGGGCATCCCGATGGACCAAAAGCTTCAGAGAAGCGGTCCAGGCAAAATTAGGGATAAAGAAAATCAATCAAAAGAGGTCATTAAATCCTCGACAAAAAATATGGTGACTGCCATTTCAAGAAAATTTGTCTTGAATCCTCATCACACCTTCGAACCCTCTTGGAAGTCGAATGCGTGTATTGAATTAACTGAATATAGGAACTGGAGATCATCAAGAAGAAGGGGTGGGTAAAAATAAATTTTGAGCCTTATATCCTTTTGTTTCAAAAAACCGTGAACCAGACCACGTTACAACCCTTAAAAGACCTAATTGAGGCAGGGTTTATTTTGAAAGCATACTATAACAAGGTTGTGTTAACTTGACTCCAAACGATTTTTGTTAATCATTTGATAGCACCAACTCGCATACTGTGAATGACTTGATCACCATTGTGTTCTTATCAACGATTCTTTCACTGTATTTCACCCATTCATATCAATAAACTTTGATTTCAAATTTTTGCATAAGCATGGAATTAAAATTACCATTTTTGAATGCACAATCTTATTTGCGAGTCAACGCTTAGCATCAAGAAATTCCAACAATATGCAGTTGAGGAAGTTGATAAAGTGAAAGAAGTTTAGTCAGGGGAAAATCAGTTTGAGCATCAGTTAATTCGAGCTAGTCACCCTAAGGGTCATCTAGCCAAGGGTAATCTGCTTCAAGAATCAGACAGGGGCAAGCCACCTTAGAGCTCAGTAAGTCCAATCACCCTAAGGGTCATCTCGCCAAGAGTAATTTGCTTCAAGACTTAGACCGGGGCAAGCCACCTCAGAGCTCAATGAGTCCAACTATCCAAAGGACAGTCAACCAAGAGTCTACCATTCCAACATTTGGTTAGTCGAGTTCAGACCATTGCAAGTTTCAAACACTTGGGGCAAGCCATCTCTAGGTGGTCTCATGGCAAGTTGTTTCCAAACTCACTTTCAAGGTGAACATTTCCAAAGACCCAACAAACTGGGGCAAGATGAGCCACAGAGGGGCAGAACCTCTTTCTTCGTGCTTTCAAATTGCTCAAACAAATTCTGCCATACGTCAACAACTATTGAGTTTAAGACGAGTGCCCGAAAATTATGCTAGCACGATTCATTAATCCTACAAAAGCATCCGTTGGCTAAGTTGTGGCCATCAAACTGGATAGGATCCTCCTTTGACAACATCTATCATAAAATATTTGGTTGAGTTCTCGGTGTTGAGGAATCATGAGCTTCCATAAAAAGCCTTACAAACTCCCAGTGTCAGCATTCTCATAATCATGATCATTCATATATCATGCATAAAAGGAAATTCAAATCATGCATAGCCGAAAGGTATTTCGTGCTCATTGTGCATTGATCTAGGTCTTGTCGTTGATCCTATGTCCTTGGACCTCTAATTCCAATTTGTCTTTGGTATCCTTAAACCAACATCCGGTTTTCGTGGTCATTTTCAAGTCCAATCGTTATTGGCAAAATCCGTTAAAAGCTGGTTGTAGTCCATTGCTTACGGTCAGAGTCCATTTGTTGCTATTCCGGTATCAGGTCATGAATCTGTACTGAAGAGTTTTTCCCAACTTTTGTTCAATACCATTCAGGTCATGTATGAACCTGTTGTTGAACCTTTATTCCGGTGTCAGGTCATACTTGAACCTGCTCTGAAGATTCTTTGTTCAATCCTATTCAGGTCATGTATGAACCTGTTGTTGAACCTTTTATTCCGGGGTCCGGTCATACTTGAACCTGCTCTGAAGATTCTTTGTTCAATCCTATTCAGGTCATATATGAACCTGTTGTTGAACCTTTTATTCCGGGGTCCGGTCATACTTGAACCTGCTCTGAAGATTCTTTGTTCAATCCTATTCAGGTCATATATGAACCTGTTGTTGAACCTTTTATTCCGGGGTCCGGTCATACTTGAACCTGCTCTGAAGATTCTTTGTTCAATCCTATTCAGGTCATATATGAACCTGTTGTTGAACCTTTTATTCCGGGGTCCGGTCATACTTGAACCTGCTCTGAAGATTCTTTGTTCAATCCTATTCAGGTCATATATGAACCTGTTGTTGAACCTTTTATTCCGGTGTCAGGTCATACTTGAACCTGCTCTGAAGATTCTTTGTTCAATCCCATTCAGGTCATGTATGAACCTGTTGTTGAACCTTTATTCCGGTGTCAGGTCATACTTGAACCTGCTCTGAAGATTTTTTTTTTCTCTGTTTGTTCAATCCCATTCAGGTCATGTATGAACCTGTTGTTGAACCCTTATTCCGATGTCAGGTCATGCATGAACCTGTTCTGAAGAGTTTTCTCCTTGATTATTCCCCAGCGTTGTCAGGTCATATATGAACCTGTTGTAGCATCTTTTTCTTTATTCGGTTGTATTCTAAGTGTCGTTTATCAAATCTCACTTTGAATACTCCCCGGTGTGTGTCTGATTCTCCAGCAGGACTGTTTTCCCCAGCAAGTTGTTTTTTACCCCATTTGTCTGTCTCCCTGTGGATCATCAATATTCCCCACATATTGGTCTGTCTAGTAGCATCCCCTGTCAAGGATCCACCATATCCCTAGCAGAGAAGAAAATTAAAAAAAAAGAATCATGCATCCACGCATATCATGTCATGCATATCATATCATATCACATCATGTCATAGGGATTTAGGATCAAAATCCGGGTCTTCTTAATATTTAACCATCTCCCACTATGATCATATGAAGAGTGTCCTGCTTCATATTCTCTAGTTGAAGATACTTAAATAGGGGCAACTGTCATACCCCGATTTTGATTCTGAAATTTTTCCATTTTTTCTTTTATTTTTGCATTTGCATACATTCATCAGTATAAAACGGATTTTAATATCTTGACTTTTTTTTATTTTTAATTTGATTTTAATTTCAAATTAAGTTTAATTCCAATTGTCAATTTAATCTTAATTGTTTATTTTTACTAATGATTAAAACTCTAATCGATTTTTATTTCCAAATGAATGTTAGAGTTGATATCCAAGTAATTTTAAATGAATTATAGATTAATTTGTTTTTAATTCGGTTTTTTGCTGATTTGTTATTAGTAATTAAATTGATATTCAAACTAATGTTGGATTATTACAAAGAAATCCACATCCATTTTTATAATCAAAATCCAAAAAATCCATTTTATATCCATAGTACATTTCAAAATCAGAATGGCATTACAACATTATCATGAATTACAAAGTCATCTTCCAAAGGACAAACAATTCCATTTCCATATCAATACATTGCTAGTATTTATCCATGAGAATAAGCATTGATACTAAAATGTGACATTACATGTTGTTCTTACAAAAAGGTCCCAATCCTACACTAGCTTTTATGCTACATGACATAGTCCAAATACTAAAAGGAGAAAGATTGATGGACCTTCCAATGGATAATGATGGAATGTGAAGATTATTATTACTATTATGATTACAGAAACAGCTTGCAAAAATACTGCAGAGAGAGATGCTGCGGTTGGTAGAGAAAATTTTGATGAAACAATGTTGTTGTGGCTACAATGACGTCAAGTGGCAAATCTGTTTGCTACGACCTGCTTGTTCTAGAAGAGTTGCTTAAGAATTCATCCTCGTGTGCGTTGTACATATTTCCAACAAAAGGCATTAGCTCAAGATCAACTAAGGTCTTTGTTACACGTGACAAAAGAATTTGATGCCGACTTAAATATTGGTATATATGATGGTGATACTTCTCATAGCAAAAGGACATGCCAGCAGGTGCTTCCAACCTTTATGCTCACAAACCAAACTCAGTATGTCCTCCTGCAACATCAAAACACAATGAGTTTCTGCATAAATTTACCCAAATTTACCAAGTTTCGATGCATTGGATTGGCATGGGCAAAGAAGAAGTCTACCGTAAGTAAATGTCGGCATGATATGAACTACGAGGCATGATTTTTGCTACTTTGGCTTCAAGTCCGTCCGACCGCCCCTTGTGAGCCTAGGAGTAAAATAGAACATCGTGTTAATGCTGAAATTGTGACGAGACGAACCTACCAATTCACAAGGCAATATTGTTAGTCGAATATGGCACCAACAGCAACTTGTGGCCAGAAATTCATAGCAGTCCCAAAAGGGGGATTACAATCATCTCTAATCTTTGCACATTCCATCTAAATTTTCTAACATCCATACAATTTACAAGCATTTCAAAAACCACTCCAAGCATACCTTGAGGCTGCAACTTCTGTTCTACGATTTATGGTTGATCTGGCTAAGATGCGCCCCTTTTTACTGTTGTTTGTAGGCATCTAGAACTTCTTGAAAGCTGCATTGACTTGTATCTTTCTTGTGCAAGGGCTGCACATGCTGTAAACCAAAACCTGCTATGAGAAAAACCATCTTTGATCATCCATGAAAGAGTCCCAGACGTGGCAAACAAAAAAACAATATCCATCCATATCCTTATTGTTATCACAAAATGGAATATATGCCAAAGGTCTTCCTTTTAAATCCATGCCATAGAGTTCTCCCATGTCAGTCCTGATAATCTGATCAGCATCCACAAAAATGACTTTCTCCAAGGAATATACAAGCTCCCTTCAAAAAAGAAAGTTGAGAATATTATTAAAGTTGTTGAAAAGCAATCTGGTTTGACAATAAGAACATCATTATATTTCACGCTATCAGACAGACAGTTTTGGAGATTAAGGATCAACTTATCTGTCAAGGAATGCTCTGCAGAAAATGAGACACATGGAAGGTTCACTGTCTAAAGCCAACCGTGCTTTCCTAAACTGCTTGCTATGGCTGCTAAGTTCAATACGATGAATGATCACGCCGAAGAACAAGTTCGTTCTCATCAACGAGAAGCAATCCATCTTGTTCATCTTGCTGCTAATGACACAACCGAAGTGTCGAATTTCACCAAAATTACAGCATGCTCCTTCACCAGTTTGACTGGTTAACTAGAGAAAAGGTTCAGGTACTTGAAACCGTAGAAAGCCAAAATGGAGTTAGGGATTATTATCATGGGAATCATCTCTTAGGAGCCAATCTCAGTGATACCAATCCACTTAAATTCGCGTCAAGATTGCAGTCAAGAAGTCCAAAGTACATATCTTTACTCAACCATGTCAACCGAACCTAAAACCTGAGCTGTGATCAAAACCAGAAATGCTTTTGGAATCTTCAATGTTTTTACTGCAGTAACAAAACCCAGAGTAATCAGTCAAAGCGTTAAGATTTCAAGGAATTTCCCAAATTGGAATTGGGACAAAAGCAAAGAAGAAAGCTAAGTACAGATTACCATTTTCGAATTGTAGCATCAAAAAAGACAACTCGTTTCTGAGCAGCAAAAGCGATTCTGGAAATTTTCTTCTTTGAGCTCTAGAAACTGAATCCGAAAACTCTAATCTGGAGCATAAAAGGAAGAGAGCGATTCAGAGAGAGAGGAGACGAAAAAAAACGGCGAAGAGATCTCAAGACGAAACCCTAAATCCCAAAATCGAAACCTTCACCGTCGCACCTCACATCCCCCCGTTGCTCAAGCTATTTCCCGGCCAGCCTCTCCACGCCTTTCACCACCGCCGTGAAACCTATGTGAGAACTTTTCCTTCTCCTTTTATCCTCTTCGTGTGCTTGTTGTTGGAAGTGTAGGATTATATTTTTTAGTTGGTGATTTGAGGAAATACGGTTTAAGGTTAGGATAGTGAGAGAGGTCGAGAGACTGTTTGGGAAAAGAGAAGGTTGAAGATGAATGATGGAGAGCGTCGAGAGATGAGTGAAAGAATGAGAGGGAAGGACGTTTGAGATACTGTTTTGCGTCCTCTTGTTTTCTTTTCTCGTTTAGTTATTCAAGGCTTTATTCTTTTTTTAAGAACAGATTTTTAATTCCCATTTAGTGAGTGTTTAGAGTTTTTAGGTAGGTCATTAACTATGATTTTATTAGTTTAGGATTTAGTTAATTGTTTTTTTAATATTCCCAACCTCTAAAATCCAACAGCCAGGCGGCTGGATTTTTTGGGGTAACCCAACAGTCCTTTTTTATTATTATTATTATTATTTTGGTTTTATTTTCTTTAATTTTCTTTGTTCCAATCTTTTTGATTTATAAAGTCCATTTGACATTGTAAATAACAACTAATTCTAAGTGGTCTAGTGGAGAGGGTTGGTTTTCTAGATCTTTAGTGTAGTGGGTTCGATACTCCTAGGCATAGTTTTTCTTTCTTTTAATATTTTCTTTTATATTGATGCTTTATTGTTCATATTTCTTTTTTTATCATTGTTTAATAACATAGATTTGTTTTTTCTTTTAATTGCATCATGCATTCGAAACCATTTATTTTAACTTATGAAAATCATATTTTCTCGATTTAATATCGAGTCCTTTTTCACACCCTTGTAAGTCGATTGCTTTTTTAAGCATCGCCATCAACCTCACATAGCTTACTCTTGGGCTTTCTTACAATGAGCCGGTTCTCTTGCACTTACACTCATCATGCATTATTTGTTTGGGTCCGATTTAATTATTTCATGATTTTTTAATCCCCATTTGACAAAATGTACCCCACTCCCCCAATATGTATATAAATTCTGTACTATTTTATTTCTTTATTGCTTGACTGTTTAGTTAGCTACTAACACAAGAATAAAATCAACAATTTCAAAAAATACAAAAATAAGACTCGATCCAACGTCGAGTATTTTCTCAATAAACAAATCAATCCATTTCTTCCTCCTATTCCATTACAGTTCTTTCAAACTTTCATCAAATGCTTGATTCAACGTCAAGCCATTTTCTCTAATAAAAACTCAAAAAATATTAATTCATATTCAAGACCTTTTCAATAAAGATGGAAATGGAACGTGGTGTATACCACGCACTCCTGAGACTAGGATTCGAGATGTATATCTCGCCAATCCTAGCTCTCGCCATCATCCAAGTTTATCCACTTTGGTTTTCTCTCAAACACTTATCCAAATTTTTCTCAAACGTCCATCAATACTTGATCTAGGTCAAGTCATTTTCACAACAAAACTCAAAACACCTAATTCTTACTTAAACACTTTTTCCATAAAGGTGGAAATGGAACATGGTGTATACCATGCACTCCTGAGGTTAAGATTCGAGACGTATGCCTCGCCAATCTTAACTCTCGCCATCGTCTAAAATTGTCAATGTGGTTTCGTCAAACCTTTTTCTCAATCAAATCTAAGATACTTAAATCTTATTTAAGACTCTTTCAATAAAGGTGGAAATGGAACATGGTGTATACCATGCACTCCTGAGGTTAAGATTCGAGACGTATGCCTCGCCAATCTTAACTCTCGCCATCGTCTAAAATTGTCAATGCGGTTTCTTCAAACCCTTTCTCAATCAAATTCCAAAATGCTTAATTCCTATCTTAACCTCTTTCAATAAAGATGGAAATGGAACATGGTGTATACCGTGCACTCCTGAGGCTGGGATTCGAGATGTATATCTCGCTCATCCAAGTTCTCGCCATCACTCAAAATACATCCAACCAATCAAACTTTTTTCTCGCCGCCGTGCGACTAATCAAAAACCTTTTTCATAAATGAAAGATATATTATCTTAAGAGATACAAAACAATGTTTCGGCCACGATTGTTGAGTAGAGATAAACGACGCTTTTCCGAATGTAGATCTATAAATCCGTTCGATGTGTGGTATGCGTCCACTCCTCATCTGTTTTGGGTAAAACGATGTTTTCGTCGATTAATACAGTATAGCTTTCGCTAAAATCGACCAACAACCAAACATTTTTCTACCCAGAACTACGTAAGCCTTGATTTCTCTTTTGAGATACGTAGGAGCAGGATTTTTAAATCTTGTCAGGCCCACTAATAAAAAACTTAGGTTTAGTCCTTCGTTAAAAAAATCCAAAACATTTCTTCCCTCTTATATTCTCTCTTTCCCACCTAATAAACTGAAAAGCCTAACATTCCAAACTAACATTAACGCACACAACTGACCTAATGGTTCCCGTTGAGTACAACGGACGTGAGGGGTGCTAATACCTTCCCCTTGCGTAATCGACTCCCGAACCCGTATATTGGTTGCGATGACCATATCTTATCCTTTCATTTGTCTTGGGTTTTATCGATATTTCCCCTTTCCTTTTTAGGAATAAATAAAGTTCGGTGGCGACTCTGTTCAGTCCATCATTGCGAGCGTGCGATCGCGCTTCGCTTTGTAGTCGTATCCCCTATTTTTTCGAGGTGCGACACTTCGCCTTCACATATTCTTCACACACTTCGTTTGGAATGTCGATTTCTGGTAATCCTGAAACCATATTTCTTCTCTTCAAATCTCTGATGTCTTTGAAATTGAGATGACCAAGTCTATAATGCTATATTCATTCATCTCTGCTGGATATTGTTGCAAGGCACTTATGCTCCATCACATTTATTTCAATCTTGAAGGTTCTATTATGAGACATTAGAGCCTTCAAGATCAACCTTCCATTTGAGTCGAGAACTCTCATCATCTTGTCTTTGATCGACACCTTGTAGTTCTTTTCGACTAACTGCCCTATGCTTAACAAATTTCTCTTCATTCTTGGTATATACAACACAATTGAAATTACTGACCTCTTACCATCTTTCCTCATAATCAGAACATCACCAACCCCTTCAGCTGCTAGAATGTTATCATTTGCAAATTTCACCATGTTCTTTATTAAGGGCTTTATGTTGACAATCCAATATTTCCTTCCAGACATGTGTAATGAGCATCCTGAGTCCAAGTACACTGGTCCTTGAATCTCTCTTCATCTCTTGTTGTAACCATCAACAACGTCTCTTCTTCATGTTTCGCTAGCTTTGTATAAGTTTATTGATTCTTCTGCTTTTCTGGACAATCACTAGAATAGTGACCATACTTTTGACAATTGTAACACTGAATGTGACTCTTGTCTGGCTTTTGACCACCATCTCTTCCTCTACCTGCAACACCGCCTTTTTGGTTGCCTTGGTTCCAGGGTTTTCTCTGATTCGACCAGTTTCCTTCTTGCTGATTTTGACTAGTCGAATTGTTGTACCCTCCTCTACCTTTGTTGCCACTCCAACTTCCTTTGCCTTTCCTTTCTTTTGTTGATTGTGTTTGCAAAGCCATATCGCTCTTCGACTTTCCTGCGGCTCTTTCAACCATTCTTTGTTCATGAGACTCAAGCGTCCCTTGAAGCTCTTCCTTTGTCAGTTTTAACAAATCTTTCGACTCTTCTATGGCTACTACTACGTGGTCGAACTTTGGAGCCAACGACCTCAAGATCTTTCCAACAACAGATCTTGATGTCAACACATCTCCACATACCTTGATTTGATTCACCAGTTTCGTAACTTTGGTGAAGAAATCAGTTATGCTTTCATTGTCTTCCATCTAAAGCGATTCATACGTCCTTTTGTGAGTTTGTAACCTCACCTCTTTCACCTTCTCTGCTCCTCCAAATGATTTCTCCAGAATTTTCCATACTTCTTTCGCTGACTCTGTATCACTAACCTTTTCAAAGTTATCTGCATCAACACATTGATGGATTATAAAGAGAGCTTTATAATCTTTCTTCTTCAATTCTTTATGTGCATCCTTTTCTTGATCTGTCGCGTCTTTTGCAAGCGTTGCTACTCCTTCCTTCACAAGATCCCAAAGATCTTGATAACAGAACACAACCTTTATCTGCTTGCACCAATTCTCATAATTGTTGTTCTTGAGAATCGAAACATTTGCTGGAAAATGCTCGTTTGGATGATTTGTTGTCATGGTGATTTTCTTCCCACAAATCGATTAAATCGGAGCTCTGATACCAGATGTTAAAAATCCACCACAACATATGGAGAATTTTAATCAATCTTGACGCACAAGATTGTTATCACCCACACAATAACAATGAAAAGAGAATAACAATGGAGAAAGAAAGAAAGTAAAGAACGATGAAGGAGAAGAAAAATTAAATTTTACAGAGTTTCTCTCTTCCCACAAACAGTGGAAAACTTTTTATTCACTTTGCAACTGCAAAATACTGTGAATTACAATGTTGTGAATACTTTATTCACTTCATTACAAAAATAAGGGTTACTCCCTCTATTTATAGATTTAGGTTAACTTGGACCTCAAGGCAAAACCCAAAACTATAAAAGCCCAAAATAACCAACACTACTAAAATAGGCCTAAGTCAAAATCCTTTGTGAAATGACATGTTTCGACACTTCGACACACTAATACAATTTAACACATTAGGTGGTTCGACAATTTCTTGCTTCTGTCGAGCAACCTGCTTCGACACAAGGAATTGCAATTCAACATATTGAAGATTAAAACATAATCGAAATTATAATTTTTTTAAAAAGTTGCAGTTCAAAAATAATTTTTATGAAAAACTATTTGAAATAGTTTCAAAATTAAATAATTTTTTGAAATTTTAATATTCATTTTTTTAATAAAATAATAAAATATTTAAAATGATATATTAAAAATAATTATTTAAATTAAATTTTTATTTAAAATTGTTATGAAAAAATTATTTATAAATCTTTTTATATAAAATTATATTGCATTATAAAAATCATTTAAAAAAACAAAACAAACAGACTTTAAATAGATGAAATTATAGAAAAATTACTTTCTTTTCCGCTTAAAAGTCAGCAAATTCTTTTTCAAGATAGTAGTTGTGGTAGATGAATAAATCATAAAATTTGTTTAAAAAAATAAATATGAGATCAGGAGTATTTTGAGAATTAAAATGAATTAATTTGTGTTAGGATGTAATTGAAAATTAAGAAGGTGTAACCAACATAAATGTGTATTTAATCGTTATTTGGTTTCGATTAGTAAGTTTTAAGTAATGATTGTTACATCAAATTCATCCTTATAATTTGTCAATTTTGTAGGTGTGAAAAAGTATATTTAGCTTTATTTTAATTGCAAACGATGTGGACCACGCATAGGCAAATTGTGGATTCTTGTTTTACAAATGACCACGTAACTACATTTGAGTCGTGGGATTCAAAGATACATGTGACGGTTGGATTTGAAAAAGAAATTAAGATCGTATACAAACTCGAGTCACAAATTATTTATGGTCAGAAGAATTATTGTTGAATACATAATGCAATGAAATGAAACTATATACAGTAAATTGTAATGGTGATGTGACAACCGACAATAAGTGCGATTATTAAATAATGTGAAAATAATAGGAAAAGAACGTGGAAGAAAGACAAAGAAAGACGCATTATGAGGTACTTTTGTGCAATCTATCTCCCTCTCTAGGTCTATTCTATCTTAATCACAATATAAAAAGAAAATGATATATCATCATTCAACCTTTGACCACTTTTGCTACAATTTGCAAATACAACAATCACTTGAAAACTTACACTCACCAATAGATTTGGCTTGGCTCGGTTGCAAAACAAAAACAATAATTGAACATCACCTCTCTCTATTTTTTTTTTGGGATGAAATGTAATAATCATCTTAAATTCAAAATTTAGAAATGTCTGGTCTAACAACATTGTTAGTTAATCTAAAATTTACAAGCTATTCTTATATATTTCATAACATATTTGTCACACTATTTTTAAAAAATTAGTATCTTAATTTTTTTTAAATGATTCACAAGAAAGTAGCGAACACGTGATTTGTTAAGAATAGGTGGACATTGCATACTTATTATAATGTATGTCGATTATTTATAGTAGGTGTCTCTTGATGGAATCACTCACACACACATGAAAATATGGATAGTGATGTGTCTTTATCCGGTAATGATATGATGATAGCAGTCAAAAAAAGGAAACCATGTTGTTTTAGGTTAATTAGAAAGAAAAAGGTCTCATTTTCCATACTCATGAAAGAAGAAGAATGTAATCACTCCCTTAGGTCCTAAAATCCAGACACAAGAGATTCTCATTAATACCCCAACCATTAGCTTGAGAAGACATTAAATTCACTTAGAAATATTGTAGAGACAAAGTTTCTCAGAGTTTCTCATAATCCATGTAGCTTATGGATTGTAAGGAGAAAATGGTGTGGTTGAAATTCAATTGTAAACATTTTCCCCTAATTTGTAATTGAATTAAGAATCCAGTTTTAAACTACTTTGAGTCATTCTCTTTTCCTTTACTTTGTGATTTTCTTATTAATCAAGAAACTGATCATACTCCATTTTTTACGCATCGTTTTCACAACAAATTGGTGTAGTGAGCGTGGAGAAGAAGATGCAGTCAACAAAGTATGAGATTGAGAAATACACCAGTGTGAATGATTCCAGTTTATGGCGCTTGAAGATGCAAGCCCTATTGGTTCAGTAGGGTTTGTTAGAAGCATTGAAAGGATCAGAGAAGATGGATGTTTCCCTACAGAGAAGGAGAAGGTGATGATGATCAAGAAAGTCCACAATGCCATCATATTGAGCCTTGGTGATAAAGTTCTTCGGCAGATCTCGAAGGAGATGACGACAACAGGTGTGTGGAGCAAACTCGATGGTTTGTATATGAAAAAATCCATGGTAATTTTTTTGTACCTAAAGTAAGTTTTATATTCATTCAAAATGAGTGAAGACAAAGTCTTGGATGAGCAACTGGATATGTTCAACAAGTTGATTCTTGATCTTGAAAATATCGAGGTCAAGGTTGATGATGAAGATCAAGCGTTGCTGATGTTGTGTGTTTTACCAAGATCTCATGCTTACTTAAAAGAAACCCTCTTGTATGGAAAAGAGTCCTCGGCCTTTGAAGAAATTCAATCAACCTTGTACTCGAAGGACTTGAACGAAAGAAAAGAGAAAAAACCATCACCTGTTGGAGAAGGTTTGCCTGTTAAAGGAAAGTTCTTAAGGAAAGATGGTAAATATGTGTTAGCTGGGTTTTTCGACAAGGGCTAAGAAACTCAGCTCAAGTTACGGATTGGGGAAAGTTAAAGGTAATTAAATGTTTGCTGACGTGTATAATGTCGAAGTCTCAAGAGAAGAAGAGATTGAGACTTAGTATTTTTTCAGGAAAAAGGAACATTTTTGGAAGACATTTTGATAATGGCATTTTCAACAACATCAAGGAAGTGCGTCGAATCAACAATTATTCGGGTGCGAGAGACGTTAGTTTCAAAATAAATAACTACTTCTCAGTTTCATCCTGAAGGATACATGGAGAGAATTTATAGGCAAAGTTCATGTAAGAGTCTACATGGAGAAGACTGAAGAAGTGAAAGTTAGGAAGCAATTATTTTACACTTGTATCAGTAGGGATTCTAATGTTAGGATTCGAGGTATTCATTTGATTTCATTACAAAATCTCACAAATACTTAAAGTACCAGTGTTAGAGAAAAGAGGGCACTGAGATAATTTATGAATCCTGAAACACCATCTTTTATTTAAATGCAAAGTTTTCATTCCAGTTTATGACTTATTGCCCAATTACCTTCATCTTGTTTTTAACTGCACTGTTACTTTACCTTCGTTTTACAAAATCTTTGCCTTTTATTACTGTCAAAAATCACGTTTTCATACCTCTTTATAACTATTTCGACCAAGTCAAAATCAATCTCATTTCCACTAAAACTATAAATCAGAGTCTTTAGCACTATGTCCTAGGATTTTCTAGTTGACCATGTAAGTAACCTTTAATAAGAGACTAGTGGTTGTTTACCAAATTTCACGGTAAATAAATTGGCACGCCTAGTGGGACATGTGCTAAACTCTTGTCTTTTATAGATACTCGTAAGTTTCTTTTATAAACTTACTTTGTGTTCATGAATTATTATGGATAGTTTGTATGCGTTTAAGAAGTGGAAAGTCTTTACCAAAAATGATGCGTCCTCCTGTAGTATTACGCATAATAATCCCCAGAATATAGTAGAACAACCAGTCAGATCGCTGGTTGAAGATGCAGTTATGTCAACACCTGTTAGAACAACTGCTATGGTGGTATCGTTAATACCACTTGCACTAGTGCCATCACAGGGGATAATGCCCCCAACACAGCCAAAGAATACCCTATTCAACCATGCGGTTGCAAGGCCTATATTTGTGTTCTCAATGCCAATGAACAATATAGATTACCCTTATAGCATGCCAACATCGATGATGGTTGACCTTCATACTAATATGTCGACTTTTAGTGATAATGCAATGGCAATTGTGCCATTGTATAATCCATAAAGTGCCTCGGCTTCAACCAACAATAATATAGTTCGACCAGGATGGATAAGTTATATCCCTAAGATAGCGCCATCATTGAATACCACTTCCATGATGGCTATGAGGTAGCAAATGGATGAGAGTAACTTAGAGTTGGAGACGATTATGTCGCGGAGAATGAGGTCAACATGGTTGAGCTTAAACTAGGAGAATGTCGCGGAGAATGAGGTCAGCATGGTTGAGCTTAAGCCAGGACCTCCTTACGTATGTAAGTTGCTGAAGTTGTTGAATGGGAAAAATCCTGTCGAACCTAACAAGAATGATAAATTCGTCAAAAAAACATATACTTTTGATATAACAAAGTGTGATGAGATTTTTGATTAGTTAGTCACGGATGGACAAATAATAGTGCCTCCGAGCCTAAGAGCTCATCCTTTAGAACATAGGAAAAATAGAGGTTTTTGTAAGTACCATAACTTTTTGGGTCATAAAACATCTCAATGTGATTTTCAGGGATTTATGAAGGTGGTAAGAAACACAAGAAATAAGGGTTTGAATTGGGTTTCTAAAAACAAAATCTTTTTAAACCAACTCAATCAAACAATAACACGAACAAGAAAAATAACAAAGTTATTTTTATAGTGGTTCGTTGTTAACGAAGCTACCTCCGGTCCATCCTACGAAGGTGATTTTTCATTCTCAATAAGGACTTAATCCACTATAACCAAAATTGATTACATACACCATAAAGATAAACTGTCTTTGTCTTCTTGGTTCTATTTGACTATAACCTAGTCACTCAAGGAAACCACTCAAACAACTTTGAGATTTACAAGTTTGTGTTTACAAAGAATGCTTCTAAGAAAGCAGACTAACACAAGTTAAATACAATAAATGTCTCACACAATAATGAGCAACGACTCTTGTGTGTTTACAAAGACTGTACACATAAAATATTAACTATAACAAGAGCGTGTGTATGAGCATAGTATATCACAGTGAATTAGCTTGAGCCACTTCTTCAATTCATCCAAGACTTCTTTATATAGGAAATTAAAAGAAATGTTGGAGGGTAGAATTAGAATAGCAAATTGTAGTTGTCTTTTTGTGTAACAGTTTGCATATAGGAGACAAAATCGTGCAATAGTACTGTCCTTATCTCAAAAAAGCAGCATAGTGGAGGGAAGAGTGATCTTGTATTGTGTACCATTTTTTTGATGTAAAACCTTTTGATCTTATCTTCTAATCTTCATAGGCTTCTGATGAAATGATATTGAAGCATACTTAGAAGGATCAAGAGACAAGTTGAAAAAATCTTCAGAACCTCGGTCTTTAGAGTCTTGATATAGTTCCTCAGAACCTGGTCTTTAGAGTCTTCAAATCTTGTTCTTCAGAATCTTTAAAACATGAGCGCAAAACTTGAAGGATGACAATCCTTTAGAGGCTCTTCAATCAGAGTCATAGTCAGAAGCTT
This sequence comes from Lathyrus oleraceus, assembly GCF_024323335.1. NCBI lineage: Eukaryota > Viridiplantae > Streptophyta > Magnoliopsida > Fabales > Fabaceae > Lathyrus > Lathyrus oleraceus. The sequence goes on from NC_066584.1 coordinate 305,865,735, forward strand.
TAGCACAAACACTCATTAAAACCGTTGCCTATGAGCTTTCTAGAACTTGACAATATCTTGTAAAGCACTTGTATCTCTTCAGAGTCAGAGTGTGTTGATTCCAGAATCTGATGACGTCACACGTCAATGCTTTAGAGTCAAAACCTGTTAACAAATTCTACACACTAGATAAAAACCATTAGTGTACACAATTATTCTCTAAGAAACAATGCATTGTTATCATTAAAACTAAAGGCCAGATGCATAACCAAATCTTGTTCTTATAAATTGGTGCAAAAGGCTATAAAGGAAGGCAGACAGCAAAACAACTATTTCACATAGGATGTCATGCAATCCCCACAAACAACCTGCTATGTGACACTTATTAAAATAAGACATTTAATTCAAAACACATGTCATCACATGCTCACTTACTTAGGATTATCGCAACGGAATTAATAATTAAACACAACTACTCAATCAAATAAGTTCAAACATAACTTTCATTTAAAATTAAACTCAATAAGGGAAATATGCCTTCAATATTGAAGCAACTCAAAATCTTGAGTTATAACATTTAATCTCGCCAACAATAACTTAGAATAAAATAAAACATAATGTTCACCCGCCCAGTGTACATATTAGAGAAACATAATATAAACCACATAAAACTGGAAAAGAAGAATAGACTCAACGCCATTCTTCAACTCAAGAGTAGCTACTCATCTACTTGCTTGTCTGTACCCAAAGAAGGAGAACAGAACACCATAATAAAACAAAAGGGTGAGAATATGCTCAAAATATATAATGGTGAAAAATAATGCAAGGGTAGCATAAAGGAAAAACATCAACGTTCATACATTTTAATTACATAAAGCAACACAAAAATTACTCAACAACACCCAAAACAACTCATCTGCACAACCTTTATGTAATGCAATGCAACAACGACTTAACTCATACATATGGTACTAACTCAACAAAGGTTCTTCATACGAACCGGGTCTCAACATCTAAACCCTGAGCCCTTCATCTGAGCTCAGGATGAATCACTAGTCCCAACATCTGAACTTGTGACTTGCCTCTTTCACAACAACGGTAACATATGATGTATGACATATGGTAATGAAACAACAACAATAACGCAACAATGATTATAGCCCTACATCAGACTGTAAAAAATCATGCATTTAAGCGCATCAACAATAGAACTCGGCCATACCCCAAAATTTTCCCCTTCTACTTTTCACCTTCCATCTGAGTTTTAATCCTTAATTTATCTGCATACGCATGCCATATTCATTCATTTATAATTGCATTTCTTAAACAAGCATCATAGATTTAAAGGTTGTTGTTCATGGCACAAGTCTTTGACAAGTTTCTTTTTATGGTATTCTTGAGAACCAAGCCTATGGTATCTTATTGCTACAATTGACTGGTGCTGATCATTTCTCCTAAGTTGAAGGCTTTGGAACGTTAATTTTAGTTTGTGGCATTTATGGATCATATGGACTACATCATGGTCTCAGACCCGATTATGGGTTGCAAGTGGAATTTGGTTAATCTCTTTATGGACTTAGCCGTTTGGTTTGGATTCAAGACAAGGATTTACAATTCGGAGTCACGTCAAGGAAATCAAGATTCATTCCTTCAAATTCAAGAGTTATTCAAGATCATTAAAGTACAAGTTTAAATATCCAAACCAAGATTTGAAGGGATTTCTCTTAAAACACAAGACATTGCAAGAGGGCATTTTCATTACAAAAATGTTCAAAATTCCATTACATAAAAAAGAATCCAAGTCAACTACACAACTTCGCATCAGTTAACCTACAATTGACTTTTAGGCAGCTGTTGACTTTTTGGTCAAAATAGTTGACCAATGTCAACTAACTATCCTATACCCTACTTGTCCCATCCCCTCAGGAGTCCTCCATGTTTGAGATTTCAAACCCTCAAGTTTCTTCATGACCAAAATGCCATGCCAAGTCTTGCCCGCTAGCCCTACAAAAATCACATACACAATTTAATTCAAATCATGACTCATACACTTTCATGCATAGCTACAAGAAAAACCATGCACAATGCTCAATTCACACATGCAAATGAGTCAATACATAATTATATAGCAAAAAAGGTCAATTTTCATGTTGGTAACCGGTTACCTAAATCAGTGTAATTGGTTACACCTGCTTCAACATACCCAGAAAATCATTTTTTTCGCGTTGGTAATCGGTTACCTGAATCAATGTAACCAGTTACACATGCTTTCCTCCAGAGACAAAATTTCGCGTTGGCAACCGGTTACTCGGAATCATGTAACCGGTTACATCTGCTTTGATCAGCCACATGGTGGTAACCAGTTACCTAATATCATGTATCCGGTCACAACTGAACTAGTAGCCCAAAAAATGCAAGTTTTCAGTATAACAGTGTCATTCCAACCAATCCAAACCAATTCCAATTCATGCAGCAGTTCACATGCATAGCCAATGAAATTATGCAGCAACACATAACAACAAATAACCACTTCATATCCTACAATATTGCATTTAAACATCACTAACATTCATCAATACTTGAACTACACTAACTCACTTCAATCCTAACCTCACCAACATGTCATAACAGTCCCTATTACACTTCCATAACAACTCCAACTAACATTTTAACAGCTCACTAACACTGTTAACTTCATAACCAACTTGCTCATGAAAACAACTAACGCTAACTGTTGCCTTAACTTCTAACCGCCATTGCCTGAAAAGTGCCCAAAACGGTTAGAACAATTCACCTATATAAACTCATCACACTCTTCAATCTTCATCAACCATCACAATAACCATTCATTCACTAAAAATCTATTGCAAATTCAGAATTCACTCTCTTATTTTATATCTTTCACGTCACACATAAGATCCAAAACACCATTATCGCAGCAAGCTTCACCTTGAAGCTTGCCACCAATTAAGCTAAGACCTCTACACTCCATTACTACACCTTGCTACTACTATATCCAACACATAATCAATAACAACCACAATCTAATTTCGATTTCTACATTATATTCAAGGAAGAAAGAAGAAGTGATTGAAGCATTTTCAGCAAGAAATTGATTAGCTTACCGGATTAAAGATTATCTGGTTTTCTTCATCATTCATCTTCAACAATTTCCAAGACAAACCTTTATCTTGCAGGTCAGTGAATTTTTCTATTTCTTTGTTTGCTGAATTTTTTATACCATAATGTAGCTCTTGCATTGGAGAATCAAAGCCCCAAAGTTTGGTGGCTTAGTTCTTCCCCTTCATCATTTATTTTTCTGTTTTAGATGTTAGGGTTCATCACTTTATTGATGCAATTCTGGAATTTGGTTAATCTTTGACATGAATTGGTGAAATATTAAGAAAAAGAATGTTGAGAGGAGTAGTTGGTGGTGCTTTTTGGTTGTTCCGGTCAACTTTGTCGCCTCCGACACGGTGGAGCAAAATTCCGCTAGTGGTGCTCTTGAGAGAGATAACATGAACATGATGTGTAGATGAGAGAATGGTTGCTGAATTTTTTCCCATTTCCTTGCAATTTTCGATTGGGCCAAGCCTAAGCCCATGGTATTTTACATTTTTGCACCCCTGTTTTGCTTGGCACACCTTTGTTGAACCCAACAATAATAATTTGTGTTTGAGTCTTATTTGTTAGGCCCAAAGCCTCTGTTTCCAGGTTGTACACCCCTTGGTTTACGCACCCCTGCAGAATTAATTGCTAACTACTTAATGCTTATTTTTTCAATTCTCTTGTCAATTTTGTCTACACTTTTAATTCTTGACCATGCATATTTTAATTCATGATAATTCATTAAAATGCATTAATTTGGTTAATTATAGTAGATTCCTTTTTTAGAATTTAATTGTGGAGTTTCTTTAATTCTTCATTAAAATTAGATTCTAACATGATTAATTGCAATTTTCAATGCCATGCCAATTTCTTACATTTCCATGTGTTTAATGTTTGTTTTTGACATGTTCACCTCTTTGATTAGTTGATCAAGTTTATTCTTGATAAATTAATTACTATGGATAATTAGCATTTTTCTCCATTCATTCAAGTGACCATAAGTCTCTTGGTAACTTGATTGAGTTATACCTTGACACGTGCACTACACCAGATCTCAAGTTCAAGACTCTCCCTTCTAAGACCCTAAAGGAGAATGGACATCAAGACCCTGATCATTGTTGGACTTCATCCATCCTTTTTCCCCCATTTAAGACTAAAACCTTTTTCGAAATAAATTCAAAAACACTTAAAAAATACGATTAGAATTGTGCGCCATGTGCCTTAAGAAATGGAGAAGGATGAGATTGATATATTCCTACCCTTGTTCTGAATATCTTTGGATGCAGGAAAACTGACCCAGTTGTTCAAAGTATTTGCAACCATTCATAGACTTTCGGGCAATTAAAATAAAGGCATTAATTTTTTCAAAATTAAAATTAATCACAACCCATCAAATTCAATTTTTCGCCTTAGGGCATTCAAAACCTTTTCACAAAGGACATGTTATTTCCGTTCTACCTCAAACAAACAACGCTTAAGTCTCCCATGCGCAGGCATACAAACAACGTTTAACTTCTAGAACGTGAATGTTAACATTGTTCAATAAAAACAACCAACAAATATGTACTTTCTACCATGAACTACAAAGATCTGATTTTTTCATTGCACTATAAGAATATGTAGGCACGAGGGTTCGAATTCTTGGTGAGCACACTATTAAAAACTTGTTTTTCCATCTTAATTAACACCAATCGCAAGTAACATTTAGATAATAATACTCATTTATGCAAATAACAATCAAAACGGTTTCAATTGAGTACAACAGATGTGAGAGATGTTAATACCTTCCCCTTGCGTAACCGACTTCCTTACTCTTTTTCTCCCCCCATGGGTTTTATCAATATTTTCCCTTTCCTTCGGAAATAACTAAAGTTTAGTGGTGACTATGTTGTATCTTCGAGCGTGCGATGGACTCGGGTATTTTTCACGGTGCGACATTCTCACTATGAACTACGCATCTCAACAATCATCGCCAATTATGCACAACAATTCACATAATTATACTTGCACTTCACAAAATATATGCACATATCGAATAAATGTCCACATATCAATTTACTCATTAAACACGACCAACCAACAACCAATAGTTGTTCAAATCAGAGATAGACCAACATTTTGAGTCAAACGGCAACTCTGAATTGTCACGCTCACTAAGCCACCTACAACTTCACTAAGCAAGACCCAACAACCATACAAAGTCACATTCTGCATATGCACTCTAAGTGAGACCCTTCTTCGCTAAGCGAGGCTTCATCCTCGCTAAACGAGGTCGTGCAGAACATCAAGAAAAAAAATAGAACGCAGTCCCACCATTGGAGCTCTATCAAAGCTCAGATTTTAACCCCCAATCATCCAAATTAAACAAAAAACATCATATGCATATCACACCATGATTAACACATCGTATACTCACTGTTTAAACACCTAATTAATCACTTTATCACGAACTTAAGGTTATACTCATAATACCAAAAAATACACATGAACAACAACTCAATCAATTATCACATACATAGGCACACGAAAATCAATAATCAAACCATGCACGAATTTCACATATTCTACAATATTTATAACAAAATTATCACATATTTCTCTCAAGAACACATAAACATCAACAATGGAAGAAAATAAGGAAAAATCTAATGGAGAATAAGGACTTCTTCTTACCCATCATGCAATTGACACCATATTTAGAGTAATCCCCCCTTACCTTAAATTTCAGGCAAAACAAGCTCCACAACAATGACGATCTGTCCCTTTTCCTCAAGCCTAGATTGCCTTTCTTTCCTCTTTCCTTAAAACAATATGTACTCACAACTCTTAGGTTTTTCTAAACCCTTTTTTATTAAAAAACCTAATTTAGCTTTTTTCTAATTACACTTTGACCCAACTCCTTTTATAATTCTCACCACTTCCCTTATTTCTCCTTAATTTCTATTTTCCACCCAAAACCTCTAGATTCTATTTATATTCAATATTATTTAATTACCTAATTATTTAATTAAATTATCAACACTTTTCTACCAATCCCAACATAGCATAAACATGTCAAAATACCAAATCATCGATCCAATGCATATAAAATTCATTTAAATAAGTAAATAAAGCATAAACTTAATTAAAAATAATTTAAAGAAAACATGATGTGACATTCAATATCCAAGAGACTTTGACACTACATATTCTTCCACTTCTAGTCGATGTAAGGCTTAACCACTTACATTTGAATTTAAAAATCTCCTTAAACAAGTGTAAGTCACTCATATCACTAGCATTGACCATTGAGCCTAACCATGACTTTTATGCCACATGTTAGGGAGTCTAGGAAACATGGAAAGTGTCAATGAGCTAAATATTCATCATCCATCAACATTGACACCACATACCAATCCAAAATTTTAAGGCAATAGGAGTACGAGTCACCTCTCTAATATCAATAGACGTTAAACATGGTCTAGACCCGCCTTGCCAGCAAAATGAAAACTTTATCTAGCGTCTCATAATTCATCCATGTCATTGGGTCTTAGAATCTTGAATATTGGTCGATTCGATGATTAATTCAGTCTATCTTTGTTTCACTACCAACACATAAAAAAGAACGTATGTGAGTATAAGCACGAGACTAGAATTGAACCACCACATTACTTCGCTATAGTGGGGTCATAACCAAAATCACGCTGATGCGCCCTAATGAAAGTTTGAGTTTTTCTTTCTTGCTTGAAGTCACTTGTGTCAACTAGATTCTTCAAACATAAAATTGGGAAAGGAAAACCCTTACTGATGTCTCTAGGATCAAGACCAACAACTACCCATTCATCTTTGACAATAATATCACCTTTTGAATTCTCCATAACAATCTCTTTAGGAACTCTAACGAATGATAAAAAAACATAGCAAAAAGAAGGAAAAGTTATTACCTTTAAGATAAGCTACTTTAATTATGTGTATTGTAACACCTCAAAATTTGCCCTCCTCTATTGGGACTAGCTTAACATATTGCATTGCATTTTTTAGGTCATTAGGAATTGCATCTTTGCATATCATGTGGTTACATGGAACAAGTCATCCTCATAAGTTTGGGTCAGAAGATAAAGAGGTTAAGATGCAAGCTAGGGTTTCATTGGATTGATCATTAATCATCTGAGGATGTGTGGTACGAATTAGGGTTTCTTGATTTCTCAAGGAGATTGAGCTTGATCTTGGTTGAAATGATACATCATCATCATCATCATGGTTTTGTCATCATCCCAGAGATTCAAGAGATTGATCAGATACCTTGAGATTAGGGTTTTGACCACTGGTCAACCCTAATCATCTGTAGTGGGCCAATCAGGGCTTGTCAAGGAGATGGGGTTTACAATGGATATGGGGATCATCATGTGATTATATGGAGTTTATGGAAGCTAGGGTTTCATCATTGAGCCATTTCATCAGGAGTTTGAGGCTCAACTTGATCAGTGCATAGCCAGATTCATCTATCAATTAGAAAAGTCAACTGTGGTCAACTGTGCCTGAATTGATGGATTTGGAGGTGGGAGAGGGCAAGAGACACTTCATTCATGTCTAAACAAGTTTCATTTGACATTTCAAATATCAAGAATGAAGAAAATAAAGTCAGATGGAAACTTTCCAAAAATAGAAAGTGACTTGTAATTGAAAATTGCCAAAAATGGAAAGTTTTTCTCCTTAAAATTACGTGTCCAAAAATGCTTCAAATGAAATTTTGTTCAACATGAAAGTTGTAGATCTTGCTCTCACCTTTCCAAAAAGTCCAAGAGCATGAATTTCTCATGTGTGGTTGGCAAGTTATGATCAAATCATTTTCCAAAAATGTTGAAATTCAAAGTGGCATAACTTTTGAATGGAATGGCCAAATTGGGTGATCTTTCTTTGAGCAAACCACATTTTACATGTACTTTCATGATGCATCATCACATTTCATTGAAAATCATCATAGCAAAAAGTCATTTTTCAAGTGATTCATTTTGAAAATTGGTGGGAAAAAAGGTGATTTTGTGAAATACATGGCTTTTGCATACAAGACCAATTGCAACACATCATAAACATCATTTAGAACTTGCTTGAACTGGTTTGGTACTGTTACATTGACTGATAATGAAAAGGATATTTTGGCCATTACACATAGATTGCATTTGTGCTAATTCACTCCAATTTTGCTAATTGTGATTAACTCTTGGATTAGGAGTTGGTATAAAATGATAATCATAACAGAAAAGCATAATAACAAATCACAATTTCAGATCTAACAAACTTTTTCATCAAAACCTCTCAATTTCCTTCAAACTTTTTCAAACTTTTTTCCACAATTTCCATTGAATTCATCAACTATTGTGCTCATTCTTGTTGGATCCATCATCTACAAGCGCTTGTGAAAGACTGTTTCACGAAATCAAGGCCAAAACATTGGAGAATTGGAACTGTCATCATCTTGCTCATCCATGGAGTTTTGAATTTCCTTCGAGCTGGAGCTGCTTTGAGCTACAAGAACTCTTCCATTCACCTTCCTAAGCTTCAATAAACTTTTGTTTTCAACTTGTGGACCTTGCAACGCACGAATCATCACCTACATCATCCAAAAGGTCAGAATTCGATCTTGATCATTGCTTGAATTGTGATATGGTTTATGTAGGTCTTTGATCATAGAGTGCACTGCAACTTGTAGTTTTGAAAATCATTGAGAATCGAATGAGATATCTTGATTAGAAGTTTGGATGTGAAACCTATTTTCGCTCGATCCGTGAAGCATGGTTAGAGTTAGGTCAAATGCTTGCCATATTCGTGATGTACGTGATTAGACGATTCCATTGATATATAGTTTGCCAATTTTCGTGATGATTTGCTCTTGACGAATTTCTGGAATGATGAACACGATGAACGCTCCAATTTTCCCTTCCAAAACGCGTGTTTGATCTTTCTGGCCTGGCTTGAGTTTGAATTGGCTGTTTACCGCGCCTTAGAACCAATCGCGTGCTGCCAGCGATTAAATTGAAACGCGGCGTTTCGCGCTCGCTGTAGCGTATTTACCAATTTGCCATTCCAGCATTAATTTCATTTCATTTCATTTTCTTTTTTCCATTTTTATTTCATTTTGATCTTGCATCTTAGAAAATTCATAAGTCATTCATTTCTAATCCAAATTTGATGAGAGTTTTTTCACCATTCTCCTTGTGATGTGTAGTTTTTTATGGTGATTTTTAATATTTTTGTGCATGTGTGGAAAAATAAAATGCCTAGGGATTGTTTGAATGTGTCATTTATGTGTATGTTTTGCCATATTGATCATGAAATCTTGATGCCTTATCCAAAATGTGTGAAATTTTACATGCATATTCTTGACTCTTTTCTGGTGATTTTGATGTATAGTTTGATAATTTTGCTTTTCTGGATTGAAAGATATGATGTGATCAAGTTGAGTGTGACAATGTGTGTCACACTATGTTATGCCATGTTCATGAATTTTGTTTCCATGCCTATGCTTTGTCTTTTGCCCTGGATTTTTGCATGTGATTCCATCTAGATGTTAGGTTTAACCATGATATTTTGTAGGATTTTTTGATCCATTTCCTATTTGATTGGGATTTTTGTTTGCTGTGTAGTCATTTTTAGGTTTTTCTTGAGTGATCAACTTACATGACTTATGAAATTCCCATGCCTTATCACATGAAGCTGAAATTTTGTGGAGTGGTTATTAACATGTTTAACTTCATTTTGGCTTTGGTCCCATTCATTTATCATGTTTTTTCACTGTTTTATGATTGGTGGAAGTTGATGCTTGTTTTGATGCCTTGTGTTGGCTTGCTTGAACTTGTCTGGACTTTATGAATTTCATTGACCTACTTCCCTTGATCTAAATGAGCTGAAATTTGGTGTGCTTGACATGATATGTGTTCTGTTTAGACTTGAATTTTTGTGGAATTTATTGAAATGTTTTGATATTGATTTGAGTGAGATCATTCTGTTTGGTCCTTTGAGGTTGCAAATTGCATGTTTTGTGTTATTTTGTTCATGAAATGATAATGGTGAATGATATGAGCATGGGACCAATTGGTTTTGTTTCTAAATTGTTTGATTGTGATTTTGGATAATTTTCACTTGCTATTTTGGATTTTTCATCTCCTTTTGACCCTAGGCTTGTCCTAGTGGTCTTGTTTCTCACGTTTGGATGTGATTTTCAGGTTGAAGAAGCAAATGCTTTGAGGATGTTAATTCAAGTTGATTGAATTTGGTTAATTGTTGTGAACTAACTTGTGTGTTTTGTAGGATGCTTGGCTCACTTACTTTGAGCTTGTGCTTGGCTCACTTGAGTTGATTGTGCTTTGCACATTGCATTGTTTGATTGCACATTGTCTGTTGGTTTTTATACTGTTTGTTTGGACTCTGTGATTGGTATACTGACTGAATTAGATTGATTTCAGGTACTTTAGTCGCTAACAGTTCATCTTTGAACTTGCTTTATGCTGCTGTTTGGTTGTATAAACCAATTGAGGTAGACTCTCTTGTCTCCATGTAGTCTGGAAGACCTGGCTTGTTATTTAGCCAGGCACCTGTCTGAAGTCCTCCTTAAGAGGCGATGTTTGTGATTGTTTATTTTTATCCCCAAGCAGGAAAAGACCTTGATTAAGGCAATTGGCAGAACCCAAGGGATGTGCAATCCATCCCCTGCTATTCTTGTTGAGTCGTCCCTCTGCTCACACCACTGGGTTGATGCATTGGGACATTAACCCAAGATCAGTTGAGTCAGAGTCTTGAGTGTAGAAGGGTTCCCACTTCCTGAACCCATGCTCCTTTGTCTGAAGCTCTCCCTGGCCAGGGATAAGAGCTGTGAAGTCTCACCTTCACTCACCTTTCATCTGCTTCACCCTGACTCTCAATGTCAGGGTTAAGAGCGAACACTACCCTGTACAGTTGGCTTGCTCTTGCAGCCTCACCCTTGTTTGAGCCTCACTTGACTGGATATAGTGTGTGCTACTTGTGAATGTTGCTTTATTTTGATTGAGCATGTGTGTTTTGTTTTTCCTGGTTAGGATTAGCTTGTTGTTGTGCAAGTAGATAGCAAACCATAACATAGGGCAATGATGCATGATAACATCTAGGCTCGAGTCCAGCTCCCTAGTAGTGTGTCTCCCTTTGTATCTGGTTGGAATTTCTTTCCCGTTCAGGGGAACTACGTCGCCCTGATCCTCATACCAGATGAGGTACGTAGGCAGGAGACCGTGCGAGGTCTCTCCGGGCACCCTTTTTCTTTTTGTGTGTGTTTGCTTGACAGTTGCTAGGCTCGAGTTCCCGACTCCTTAGTAACTTGTTGTTTGTTTCTTCTTGTGTGTCAGGATATGGATGTAAGCCCAGCGAATGGTTGTCCGTATCCTGAGTGTGTTTGTTTGGTTCGGAAGCCGATGTAAGTCCAACAATTGGCATTCGGGTTCCATGTTTGCCTGTGTTTGTGTGTGTCTTGTTTCGGCGTGCGTGAGCCGAACTACGGCAGCTCTGATTCTCGTTCCAGACGAGATACGTAGGCATAGGATGCGATATCCTAGCGAGCCCTCTCCTCTTTTCCCCCACCTGTATTGTTTTCAGTGTGTGTGTGTGTGATGTTTGTTTTAGCAACCTTTTTCTATTTTTTGAGCGTGGATCCCGTCGAGCACGACGGACGTGAGGGGTGCTAATACCTTCCCCTTGCGTAACCGACTCCCGATCCCATTCTCTTTGGTCGCGAGACCATGCTTTTCCCAGGTTTACTTCGAGCGTTTCCTTTCCCTCTTTTGGGATAAATAACGCACGGTGGCGGCTCTGTGTTGTTTTTGTTTCAGCCCGCCGGTTGTTTTTCGCGGATGCGACATGTATGAATCAAGTCGTCGAGCACCGCAAAAGATGTCAAAATAGAGGAATAAGACAATGAAGAAGAAAAGTACTAGAATATGGAGTTGGACATTGTAGACGACAACACAAAAGTATTTTAAGTATTACAAGCAATCAAGGTGAAAGAAAGATATGGTTTACCCTTAGGCCTTCTATTATTAACTACAAAGGACCACATGATCGATGACCGAAGATCTAGAAAAATGTGTCATTATGAATGACTATATTTAGTCAACCTCAATTCTCACAACACTTAAGTGCCCTAAAAATGTCATATTTGCCTCTAGACTTAGAGCCATGTGAAGAACCCACAACACGGATCATTTTTATAACAAGATAAACATTTAATGAATATGTTTCCAAGACCACCTCTCCCACTCAATAAACTCTTTCGCTCCCTTTCTTCCATGTCGAAGACCTGCCCAAGTAACCCAAAACAATGAACAAGAGCGACCCGGAGGTCGACCCCATATCCTCAAATGCAATCCCCACTTCTAGAAATTTTTAAGTGTTTATATACCAACTCAACACACTTAATGTAGGGTTGACTATTGGGATGAAGTTGAGAAGGAGGGATATTGAGGTAGCACATCACGTCTTGTTCAAATGTTAGAAAATGGGATACAAAGACCAATCTTCTTGAACATATTATGTACATAAAAGAAATCTAACTCACCCCCATCCTTATGAACCATACCCTTTTATTTTCTTCATATGAGGGTCATTATAAAATAACATAACCAATACTTATCCATAAGAATGGACTAGATCGAAGCGAACATATGCACCAAAGTTTCGTCCTAACACACATAATACTCATCTCTTATATTATACTCCTATGGATGTTCAAAACTGAACCAACCCAATAGAAAACCTCTAGTTGAACCAAACCAAACAAAAAACGCAAAAAACCGCATTTGGTTTGGATGTGTTTGAGTCATCTTTTTTAACAAAACAACACTGTTCTATTTAATTTGCGGTTTGTATTTTGAAAACCGAATCAAACAAAACCAAATCTCCGTATGTTACAACCCAAACATAATCATTTTCGCCAGTTATATCTCATCTCCTCTTCTTTAATCTTTCATCTCTTATGTTATTTTTTTTTCATCTTCTCATTTTTATGCTACTGTTCTCTCTTCAAATTCTATTTTTATCGCACCTCTTATTCTCTAATCACTAATCTCTTCTGTTCTTTCTTTTACATCTTCTCTAATATCTCATCTCCTCTATTTCTTCTGTTCCATTATAATATTTTTGATATTGTTTTATGCTATTTTGTTTATGTTTTCTGTTCCATTTTTGTCTAATCTGATTTTTGTATATTAAATAAGAAATTATTATTCAAATATGATGATTTTTTTTGTTATTTGGTAATGTATGAATGACTAAAGTCAAAGTTATGTTGTCCTCTATATGTGCATGTATGACTCAATATATTTTTAGTAAAAACCGAACCAACTGAACAAACCCAAACCTCATTATTTTGGTTTGGTTTGATTCTATTTTTTTTCTAAAAGCCAACCCAACCCAACCAGACCACATGTTTTTTCTTTTGCGGTTTGAATGACTTTTAGTGTCAAAACCACCCAAACCACATTGCGAACAACCTCTATATCCCACTTAATCATAACTAGATAAATCATTATTATGTAATTTCTTGTTAGATTTATAAAACACTACACAAGGTTTTAACTGCACATTATAAGTTATTAAAAAAATTGAGGTTTCTTATGTCAAATCCTCAGAGAATACAACCTCAATTGAAGGATAAAAAACATATATGGTCCTCTTAGTCAATAGATTCAACTATAGTTCGATTGACCATTTCTACAGTACAAAAACATGAACCTCGATAGGAACGCAACATAATAGGAAACAAATGGAAAACAAAGGTGCATGACAGAGAGAAAGACTTAAAAGCTGAAACAACTAGTGTAAAATCAGAAATGAAAATGGAAAATAAAAGTTGTTCAAAGATAATGCTCCATCAACATTTATAAACACTTTACATTTGCGCATCACAGTCAGACGATGTCTAACTAAATTATAAGTTCACACATCCCTGATCACGCCTAAAAAAGTAACAGTCTCATCAATATATCAGACAAATAAATCGAAGAACGTTTGTCATGACACAAATCACAAACTCAAGCAAAGTAATGATGTGACGATCCAACGTAAATCTTATAGCTCCATCATCTCCTAATTTGCAAGTCTAAGGGTCACGTGTACTATGGGGACAAACATTCTAGATTGACCCCAAATTTAATAAGACAAATCCAATAACAAGTTACTTTCTTTGTCTCATAAAAAATGTATCATTTACACTTTTTCTTTGTTTCAAAATAATTGTTCATTTGTATATCAATGCAACATTTATTATTATTACTCCCTCCGTCTCATAAAAAATATCCTATTTGAACAATTTACGGTTCTTAAGAAAATGATTGAATATGTTGATTTTGATGATAAAACTAATATTATTTACTAGAATACCCCTATTAATTGTAGTTAAAAGAGTGGTTGAATAAAATGAAAGTTAATAAATATAGATATAATAATGGAAAAAAAATAATAAATGTTGCATTGATATTGTTAAATGACAGTTATTTTGAGATTAAAAAATGCAAATGAGACATTTTTTATAAGATAGAGAGAGTATTATTTTTCCACTACTATACCTCTATTCATCAACTTTCACTTTATTCAATTACTCTATTAATTACATTTAATAAGTATATTTTAATAAATGAAATTAATTTTTTCATTAAAACCAACCCATCTTCTTATTTTCTTAAGTACCACGTATTATTTAAATATGATAATTTTAATGAGACGGAGGGAGTATAATTCTTTAACTTTAATGATTTAATGATTTGAACGTTGAGTAGTAATATTATATTTCCAATAAACACTAAAATTAAGCTTTGGAGTACCTTCACATTAAAAAGACTCACACCTTCTCCATCATGAATTTATGGATCAGAAATAATATCTATTTTATTTTAATAGATCTTAGATAAAGTGAACTAATAATTAATTAAGTGTATGAGTAGTCATTAACTCTAATAAAAGTAAATAAATATTTAGTAAATGCCATAAAGAGTAGCAACAAAAGGCAGCGAAGCCAAGCTGTAAAAAAGACAGAGAGGTGGAGCCAGCTTTGAACAAGAGAATGACCTGACCTAACCTTTCACAACTTCCGAATCCAAACGTGTGCACCTCACGCCCACACCCATTTTTTTTATATATAAACCTCCCCTACAATATAACCACCAAACCACCACTATTTTTCTTCTTCTTCCCATCTTCTTTTTCACCCAATAAACCTAAACCTCTTATGGCAGATCCACAGAGAAACAATACCCATAACCAAACAAGCCGTTTACAGAAACGAGCTCCATCTTCCTTACAAATCAACCGCTCCCTCGATTGGAACGTCGCCATCCCCCTCCTCTCTCCGTTAGCATCTTCTCCGCCACCGCAACCGTCTCACGATCCATCGCAGCGCCATCAAGGACCCACCGCCGAGCCGGAGAAGGTCGTTGTCACTTTCAAAAACTGGCAGCACCCGGCAGCGCCTTTCTGCTACGAGCCAGCTCCGATGGCGCCGCCGTTTGTTCCGGTATAGAACACGAGACAGATTTAACGCTTTATTTCATATTTCGTAATAATTAGGCAGAAATCATATCGGAAAGATCTAACGGTCTATATTTATCTTTGCGTTTTTTTTTTATTTCGTGGGGAAAAGTTTTTTTTTTTCTTCTATTTTTCATGCTGGGTCTATGTTGTTATGTTATGAATATACCTCAACACAGACCATGTGTGTTTGTTTCTATAATTTTTAGCTTTTCCCTATTTTACCCTTTTTAATATTTTATAATTTTGGGGTTTCAGTTAGTAGAAATATCATTATGTTACCCCAATTTCTCTTAATTTTCAAGAAGATTCCATGTTGTGTATGTGTATAGGGTAATTAATCTCTATTAAAAAAATGGATGAGTGAGAGAAGATTTGTTGGTTTGTGATATTAGTGGATAAGATGCCACAAGAGAGGACCAGTTTTGTTTTGGTGCATAACAGCTCATGTTCTTTGTCCAAAAACTGCACATGCAGTGTTCAGAAATCAGAACAAAGATTAATTTATACAGCCAATGCCTTTTTGTTACAATTTTAAAAAAACATCTAAATATGAGTTATTACATATCTATTTAGTCGGATTCGGGTTTGAAAATTGATCCATTTGGATCCAAACCCGACTGTGAAACATATCGTGTCTTTTCTGAGCATAATTAATAACAAGCTTGTACTCTACCATTGTATTGTCTAATCACATTCTATTATAGTAATAAAAATTAGTGGATGCACGGGTAAGCTAAATAAGTTGAAGATTAAAAACCTTATGAATATACAAAATTGATAATAAAAGGAAATTATAATTGAGAAGCTATTGCGTATAATGTTATCAATTGAATGTAATGTGTATGAAATGAGTAAAAGTCATAAATTGAAATTTTCGAAAATATAAATTGTAAATAGTTTAGTTCAGAATTTCCATATCAATTATAGGTGAATAGATATTGGAATGAAATTGCATCTCATGGAATTATAATTATAAGAAGTTGATGTTTAACTTAAAAGTAAATAAGTAAGAAACATTAAATATATGAAGTTTTAGACAATATTATGAAAAATTTATTTGAATTTCATATTTGTTGTATGAGATAAATGATTTTTGTTTTTGTTACGAATTAATATTTTGAGGTTAACTTTATTCTTGACTCGTGACATTGTTATATAGAGTTGTTTGTGATTGAAAATATCATTTGACAAATATAAATCAACATAGTCTAAAGATTGATCTTGAGATTTGTTAATGATCATTGTAAATGAAATAATAATGGGAAATTGTCTTCTAATTAGTTTGAATGACCAAGGAGATTGAGAAGGAGATAAAGACATTCTTGGTATGTAAATAATATTTTCAATGCGGGTATATGATATAATTTTGCCTTCAATGACATGATTTACTAGTCTATCACCGTCAATCTTGTACCATTATAAAGACATTCAAATTGATTCAAATTCCTTATCAACATGATATATGTTCCGATTTTTAATTTCATGGAATGATTTGCCAAGCCTGGTGTTTTCAAATAGTTCAAGAGTTAAGTAGTTAAATGCTCAAAACCATCACTACCATTAACTTTTGATCTGTCAATGGAGTCACTACTCAAAAACTCTTTTGCATCACTTATATAGTTGAATAATTCGACTTAGCATTTACATAGAAAAAAGTAAGATAATAAAAAGGGAAAAATAGTAGAAATAAAATGGTTGTCTGAAAGAAGATTTCTGATGTGATCATTGATTTCATCCTCTATTTTAATAGTTGATGATAAAATAGCTCCACTTTTTAAGAATGCAGTATAAGTGAAATTTTGAAGGAAATTTGGATAAGTACTTGTAACAATCTTTTCTATTAAGTTGACATAATTTGTTAAAAGTAACTCGGATGGAATTGTAATTTTAGCATATCTATCATTTGATTCAAATAATTTTCCATCCCCAACTTATAAAATCCATTCAGAAAATTTATGAATCTCTTCAACATCGATTGAATTTGACCCAATTTCCAAACACATATTTTTTTGTTAGTTTTAGAACTTTGCAATGATCCAAAATATATGAAGTATTTATTGTAGAATGGACAATGTCATACCTAGTCCTCTTGGAACCACATGTAGAATTTGTCTGAAATCACCACTAAAGACGACAAAATTCCCTCCACAAATTTTCTAACATGCAACATTGTCATTACCTAATATATCTTTTAAAGACTTGTCAAGAGATTCAAAATAGAAATTGTTTCTCATAGGAGTCTCATCCCAAATTATCAACTTTGTTATCTGCAACAATTCAATAAAGTCGGATTTTTTTCTCAATATTACAAATAGAAGATTCTAGACATGGTACAAGAATTTTGAATCTGAAATATGTTGTTTTTCTTCCTTATAAAAGTAGATTTGCAATTCCACTTGAAACAATATTCAAAACAATGTTGCGATTTAAACGTAAAGGTGCTGATAATGTATTTCATACGAAAGTCTTCCCAATTCCACCTTAACCGCATAAAAAAAAGCCCACCTCTTTTCTATTCGGTAACTGCATACATGATTTCTTTAAAAATGGAGTTGTTATTCTATCCATAATGGAAATGAGAAACATTAACTCGTAGTTACGATATAAATAGAAAGTTTTTCGTAGACACACATAAAAAGTTTTTCGTACATGTTTATAACTATTATGGTAGTGAAAACATTCACTAGTGTACTGGCTACTGTTGCATAAAGAAATAAAAGAAATGTACTGGCAGAAAAACATGACTCATACCTAATAATTTACGCGAGTGTATTATTGCCATGAATAAAAATAACAGTTCCGAGTACTGTTGCAAACTCATTGCCCAGCCATAACAATACAATTCCCGGCTACGTATCAGTACCGACATATCTTTGAAAAACTGAACGGCGGTGATATATGTCCAACATAAAAATTGCTAACGTACTCTATACCTGGCATGAAGTTAAGCGGCACAACTGAATACCGCCATGAATTTCAGTTGCAGTAATCCTAATAATTAGAATCAGTGCTTAAAATGAATAGGAAAATTTGTTTTAATCATGCTAATATGTTTGAAGACATGCATTGAAGAGTACAGTATGTAATTTGATAAAATAATGCATTTAATTGTTGAGTAATTTTCTGTATAAATAAAATACTTATAAATTAAGCCATTGATATGCTATAGGTATAAAGTCTTTCAAGCTTTTTTTTATTTTTTTAAAGTTGTTTCTCAATTCTCATCAAAGCAAGGTGTTGGATTTCTTCCGGAGATAGTGATAACTGTACAGTAAATTTATACAGTTCTGTTAATAGATATGATAGTTATTTGTAATAAAATAATGAACGAAATGACACAACTACGTGATGGTCATCATGAGGGGAAAACGTCCATATTGGATCAAATACTCATCTAAAGGTTAAAGACTCACCCAAATAAGTGAGAGACACCACATATTCACCTAAAACCTTAAGGTGATAGGTGTATGGTTCGTCTTACTTATAAAGTGCTCAACCTCCACTTTTCTAAGCAATGTGAGACTTAGAACTCACATTTGTTTCTCAACACAACTCACGCTTGTTTCTCAATAATCTCCCCCTCAAGTGTGAGTCCATCCACTATGCCCCCGTCAAACGAAAGATTTTTCATCAACGTACTTGTTTTGCCGTTGAGAGACATCCTTATCTCATCATAGGAACTGGAAATGTGGGTGAAAGTCAACCTAGTACTAAATTGGAAAAAATGTCACATCATGGTGAATGAAGACATAATCCTAGGACATGTAGTGTCTGAAAGAGGAATTGAGGTTGATAATGATAAGATAGAGGTCATTGAGAACCTCCAGCCACCTAAAACAGTTAGAGAGGTAAGAAGTCTTCTTAGACACGTCGGTTTTTATCGACGTTTTATTAAAGACTTCTCAAAGATTACTAAAATTTTGACTGGTCTTATGATGAAATATGTTGAATTCATATTTGACGAAAAATGTATGGAGTCATTTAACCACCTTAAGCACGCACTAATCTTTACTCCTATTATGCAACCTCCTGATTGGAGTCGACCATTCGTGATCATGTGCGATGCAAGTGATTATGTTGTAGGCGCTATTTTGGGACAACGTAAAGATAAGAAATTACATGTCATATACTATGCAAGAAAAACCTTAGAAGCAACCCAAATGAATTATGCCACTACTGAAAAAGAACTTTTAGCTGTAGTATTCACAATCGATAAATTTCGTTCTTACTTAGTAGGAGCCAAAATCATCACCTACACATACCATGCTGCTATAAGATATTTATTAAGCAAGAAGGGTGCAAAAACAAGCTTACTCCAGTGGATCCTATTGTTACAAGAATTCCATTTGAAAATCCGAGACAAGAAGGGAACCGAAAACGTGGTAGCTGACCACCTCTCAAGACTAGAGAATCTAAAACTATAACATGTACCCATAAATGACGATTTTACTTATGATAGACTAGTTGCGTAAGTTGACATCGAAGGAATGAGTTATGAGCACTACCATGAACATCTTAAAGCAAAAAACTCAAACATTGAGAACGAGATAGAAGAAGAAGCTTTCTTAGTACACAAGACTGTACCCTAGTATGCTGACTTCGTAAACTACCTAACAGCTAAAATTCTACCTCCAAATATAACAGAAAAAGAAATTCTTCCACAACCTAAAACATTTTTATTGGGATGAACCCCTCCTTTTTAAAAAAGGAGCCGATGGCCTTTTTCGCCGCTGCGTTTCTGAGGAGGAAATCGAGAACATTATAAACCACTGTCACTCCTCTCCTTGTCGAGGGCATGCAAGCATGTCAAAGATATGCACTATGATTCTTCAAGCTTGCCTTTATTGTCCTAACATATGGTGCGATGTCCATGTTATGGTTGTGAACTGTGACCGTTGTCAATGCACCAGAAACATTTCCCGACGAGATGAAATGTCTTTGAACAACATATTAGAGGTTGAGGTCTTTGATGTGTAGGGAATTGATTTGATGAGCCATTTTTCATCCTCAATGGGAAATAATACATACTTGTAGCTGTTGATTGCTGTCATATCCCAAAATTTACCCTACCCTTCACAAAGTTCATCTAGGTCACTAATCCTAGTCATATGCATATCTTCATATCATTCATTCGACCTGCATGGTCCTTGGTCCAGTACAAGAGGATATATATCATGGATTCAAAGCTTTGTGCTTACATCTAGTGGGCGCCAGGGTTTCTCTACAACCAAAGGTGGCTAAATCAATCAAACCCTAATTGAAGATAGCTCTTGAGGCTTGTGTATGTTCTTATCATTGGTGATTCAACTTTGGCTTTCTGGTGAAGCAAAATCCTAATCTTAGGATCCTCATTTGATCATGGTGTCCCCAAACCCTAATTCATGGCCAACACTCCTTGTGTGTGCACCTAACCCTAGTTCCATCTGATTCATTATCATCCATTGTGTATGCTCCACTTGCTTGTCCATGATTCATTCAAGGCTCACTTGTTCATGGTCCATTATGGAGGTTTATTGGGGTTTGTTTATCTTTCACTTCATGGCCTTGCATGTTCATCTTTTGATTGATGGTATTCATTAGTTCAAGTCCATTTTCATGTCATCATAACTTCCACTTGATTCAATTCATTCATGACATGTCATCTAGTCATTACCTCATTCCTAACCCATAGCTTGTTCATGGTTTGTTTATGTTCATTTCATATGTTCATTTCCAGTGCATAGTTTTCTCATGGTGTGTTCATGATGTGTCCATTGGTCCATGCAATCTCATTGCCCATTGGTCCATGCTAAGGCCTAAGGTGATTCATCTAAGTCTTATATCATCCACATCCATTTCACATCCATTGTCTAGGTCATAGTTGTTGTCCATTGGTTCATGCTAATGTGATTCATCTAAGTCTTATCATTCACCATTCACTCCATCATCCATTCAAGGGTTGATTTCAAGGAATTTGGGTTTGATTATGTGATTGGTTCATTCATACATTTCCATACAATTCAATATATTTCATACATTCAATTCATTTCACTTTAATTCTTTCCATTCATTCATAAACAAATATCAATTACAATCATCAAAATGTCTATACATTGGAAAAATTACAAAGATTTGACCATTTTCTACCTAAGTTGACTTTTGGTCATCTATTGACTTTTTGGTCAACCAGTTGACCAAAGTCAACTGTCCTATCTTACACCTCAAACCCTAATTTCTTGTTCCCAACCCTTTGTGTCTACCATGCTTCTATGTTCTTGAATTATTTTTGATTTATTCAAGTGTAAGATATGTCCATTGTTTGCACCATCCTACAAAAGAACCAAGAGATTCACAAGCATACCATACAACCATACATCTAACAAAGTCATGTAAACATAATGCTAACAAAACATAACCATGACCAATCATTCAAAGAAATCCAAGTCAGAAGAAAACCATGTTCAATCATCCAAATGCAATGAACCATAAGCCTCATTCCAAGCACCATGCTACAAGCAAAACATAAACATGAGCCAAGGCACACCAAATCCTGCAACAAACCTGCAGTAAAACAGGAACTTGCAACAACCACAACCTTGCCAAGTCCATGCCTAACAAGTCATGACTACAACCATGCTAAATCTGCAGTATGCACCCAAACATACCAAGTTACACTTGCGAAAAACCATGCTAACCCTGCATCAAGTATTGAAGCACACATACCTGCAACAAGTTCAGTTCACAAGGCAAGACAAAATGCAAACCTTGCCTCACAACACACCAAACACTTCAATATTTAGAAACACCTACAACATGCAACAAGGGCCAAGTCACGAGCCAAACATGTTGCATCATCAAGCACATGACCAAGGAAATGCAACATGGTATAAGTCTAACCTGCAATAAAGGCCAAGGTTTAGATCAGAATCCAGGCAAGACATAAATATGAATCATACGCCACACCTGTTGCAAACTCAGACATGCACAATCCACACAACCACGACATTGCATACAATCCCGCAGCTAAGTCATCAAGCGGTCATGAATGTCCTGCAGCAAGTCATCAATGCAACAAATATCATGTAACACAAACTATATGCAAAACCATCATTGCAATAACATCAACATCATGCAAACAGGCTACAACCAAAGCAAATGATAGGCCAATGATTCACACAACATTCATAGCAGTGATTAACATACCAATTACCATACGTTGGCAGTTGAACCTAATGCAGACATGCTACACATCATGGCTATGATAATCATCACACAACACTCCAGATAATCCAAATAACTACATGGAAAAATAGCAAAGCAGTTCAAAACAAGGCCATGACAAAGAATAAACTAATGCAACAATTAAGAAATGAGGCAATACCAAGCCTAAACCTGCAAAGCCAACAAATTCACAGTGCATCACAAATGAATCTGCAATGTATCAATTGCAACTAAAGCATCGAAACTGCAGTTGGACACGAAAAGAACATAAACCATGAGCAGGGATACATGAGGCCGGTTACAACCATACCAATGCACCTAGCAGCATTCAGGCCTTAGAAGAAGCATGTTGCAGACTAAGTCACACAACTGGATCATAGAGAGGCATCACAATATAACCAAGCCCACAATTGAATAATGTCAATTCAAAAAAACAACAACAACTAACCTCACTCATCACTTAACCTAACAGAATCTAACTAAAACCTAACTAACTTGGCCTAGGGATCAACAAAACAGAATAACAGGACAACAAACCACTTGCATTGAATCCCACAATCCCTAACAAACTCTAACCAACTCCTAACACAATTTCATAACCGAATTTCACAAACTCCAAAGCCCTAACCAACTATAAATGGATCCAATCATTTCATTCTGAGTAGGCCAATGATTCATCATAAAAACTCTCACACAACTCTTAATAAATCATTCAATTCTCACTCTACATTTGAAACTTGAGAGAATCATCATTCACCCTCATCCTCAATCATTCATCAAAACATCCTCAAATCATTCATTTTTCACTCTCACTCATATCCAATCACAAGCCCTCACATAATTCTCTCTAAGCAGCTTCATCACTAACCTGCAATCCCCATCAAATCTTCATCACACTTCATCACCCTCTCAACACCAGAACCTCACAACACTCAATTTGCATTCACCTTCTGAACAAATCAAAAGAGAAAAGGAGAAGAGAAGAAGGAGAATAATTTCAAGAAGAATCAAGATAAAGAAATATTCGAAGTATTCACCTGAAATGTGTTCATCATCATCTTCAAGAAATTTCGGTAAGGTAATCCGCAAAGTCTTCCTTTTTCTTTGAATTCCAGTTACCAACATGTGAGGATTAGGGAGGAGATTCAAAGCCCCGACCCTGGGGGCTTTGAATCCTCATAGATAGGGTGTAATTTAGGATCTTAATGCTAGGGTTCTTGGAGTTTTCATTTCTGTTAGTGATTTAGGGCTAAAGCATGGTAAAATTGGTTAGAGATTCATGGAGAGCGTGAGAAGGTGAGTGTTTTGATGGTTCTGATTTTCATTTTGGGTGACCACCGCCGCCAAAGGCGATTTCCGGAGCGATGACCTATGGTGGTGATAACTTAGAGGCTCGTCGGAGTTGACTATTAGACATGGTGCATTTTTTAGTTCCATTTGAAAATTCGATTTCCTTCCAATTACCATGTGCCATTCGATCTGCTGAACTCACATGTGTTCAATGGCCTTGCTTCTGCTGGGCCTAACATAATGGGCTTAACCAGGTTTTGTTAGCAATCATCCCGAATCACTCGGTGCACCCCCTCCAGGACAAGACCAAATCCTAGTGGGCCTTGACCAAGGCCCACGCACATGGGTCTCTATTGCACCCCATTTCCAATTCTGAAACCCCTGGCCCATTCTTGGTTTTATTTTATTTTCTTCATTATTTTTTCATGATTTTAATTTCTTATTCTTCTTAAATCTTGACTCTGATTGATTAATATGATTAGAAAATATTAGGAATTTGTTTGGTTGTCTTGTTAGATTTTAATTGAGTTTAATTAGGATTTTAACATGTTTAAGATTAATCCATTTGATAATAATGAGAAAATGCCTAAAATATAATATTGATTAACCATTGGATTTTTGGCTT
This sequence comes from Lathyrus oleraceus, assembly GCF_024323335.1. Lineage (NCBI taxonomy): Eukaryota > Viridiplantae > Streptophyta > Magnoliopsida > Fabales > Fabaceae > Lathyrus > Lathyrus oleraceus. Next base: position 305,890,465 of record NC_066584.1, read on the forward strand.
GTGTGATCACTAATACTTTGCCATGTTAATTCAATTAATATGTCATGTTAGGAATAAAGAATTGGTTTAATTTCACATGCCATGTTTATGTATTGTGTGACTTTAATTCCATATAATTGATTTGTTCCTTCTTTGATTGTGATTATTAAAACCAAATCGAAAATGATATTTCAATTTGATATGATGTGTTATCATGTCTATCATTTTCACCATGATTATTATATCATATCATTTCGTTATTTCACCATTTCATTAATTGGAATTAGCATTTTTATTCCATTTTGTTAATGCATACTAACCCCTTTTTGTTATTTTATGTTTTCATGTGAATGTTAGATCCAAACCAACCAAGTTATCCATTATGCTTTTATTCATTCAATTAGCTTGTATTATTTGAAGTGCCACATCACTTGTATGATTTAGGCATGTCACATGGTTTGTAATTTGTGTCATTCTTTCCATTTCTATTTATGTTATATTGTATGGATCCATCCCCCCATTATGGGTCATATGTCCCCCACCCCATGATCATGTAATAGTTTAGGTTTATTCTCTTTAGTAATTCATCATGCATGTTAATTAAAAGATAAAACCAAAACGATAAATAAAGCATTTCAAAAGAAATAAAAGATACTTGATCCAACGTCAAGTTGTTTTCCAAATAAAACTCACACCATTGCAACGCGAATACTTGATCCAAAATCAAGTATTTCCCGTCCATTCCATGATCCATGATTCACATCTCTTCTCCATTAATTTCTCAATTTCATTCTATCATCTCTTCTCCATTATCTTCTCAATATCATCCTATCTCTCACCTTCATTCTTCATACACACTTTTTTCATAATAAACTCAAACACTTGATCCAACGTCAAATGCCTTTTTCAAAACCATTTTTATAATAAATTGGGATGCAAAAATGGGGTGTACGTGTTTATACACAACATTTAAGTACTTAGGTTGTTGGCCGTACCTAGCTTGAGGACCCGACACTTGACTTCCCCCCTTAAAACATCTAATGATTGAAACAAGTTAGATCTAGGTGCTATGGGGGAGAAAAAAAGGGTAGTTAGGACTCCATTATCCTCTCGACTCTCAAGTATTCTGGTTGTTGGCCGTACTTAGTCAAGGGTCAGATACTTGTCTCCCTCTAAGTTCCAATGATTAGACTTGCCAAACTCTTTTCACAATTCAAATCTCTTTTTTGGATGAAAAAGAGTGGTTAGGATAACATTGTCCTCACAACTCCCAAGTTCTTGGACTATTGATTGTATCTAGCCAAGGGTTTAATGCTTGTCTTCGTATATAAAATCAACCCCAACAAGTCAAATCATCTTTTTCCTCAGTGCATTCTCTTCAAAACCTTTCAAAAAGGACGTGTTACTTCCGTTCTACCGTGAACGATGCTTAAGCCTCCATGTGTGAGCAAGTAATGTTTAACTGCTAGATTGTGATCCAAGCGCATCCATTTTACCACAAACAAGCCAATACTTACCGCTTCTACGACAAAGTATATAAGAAAGTGAGTCGTAGCATGCGAACATCAATATTTTTCAGTAAAAACAACCAAACAAATGTTTCGTTTGTAAGTCGAACTACGAAGCTCTGATTTCCTTATTGCACGTATGAGTATACGTAAGCACAAGGGTCCAAATCCTTGGCGAGCACACTAAATTAAAACTTATTTGCCCCCCTATCTCATTCTTTCATCTAATTCCCAATAGCAAGCAATATACATATAAACAACATCCATACGCATTTGATACGAGCAAGTGGTTCCCGTGGAGTACCATGGATGTGAGGGGTGATAATATCCCCCCTTGCATAACCGACTTTCGAATCTGCTCTTGGTTGCAAGACCGTTCTTTAATTTGGGATTTTATCGCTATTTTACCTTTCCTTTGGAATAAATAAAATCCGGTGGTGACTCTGTATTTTTCGCGGCGCAACAATTATGTATCCAAATGGATAAAAGCTATTGCTTCTCCTACAAATTATGCACGAGTGGTAATCAAAATGTTTAAGAATAACATTTCCCTAGATTTGGAGTGCCAAGGTTAGTCATAAGTGATGGAGGATCGCATTTCATATCTAAGATATTTGAGAAGCTTTTACGCAAGTATGGGGTACAACATCGAATAACTACTCCTTATCACCCTCAGGCCAACGGACAAGCAGAGGTTTCTAGTAGACAAATTAAACAGATTCTAGAAAAAACTGTTGTAACCTCTAAAAAGAACTAGAAAAAACGGTTGCAACCTTTAGAAAGGACTGGTCGACTAAGCTAAATGAACCATTATGAGCGTATATGACGGCCTATAAAACGCCCATAGGGACCACACCCTTCAAGCTTGTGTACAGAAAGTCATGTCATCTGCCAATTGAACTTGAACATAAAGCTTATTGGACCGTTAAGACCCTAAACATGGATTATCAATCTGCCGGCAGAAAAATAATATTAGATATTCATGAGCTAGAAGAACTAAGGTTAGGCGCCTACGAAAGTTCCCAAATAACTAAGAGATGGCACGATAAGCGCATCACTAGAAGAGATTTTCCAATAGAGGAGCTAATACTCCTTTTCAACTCCAAATTGAGATTATTTCCAGGAAAGCTTCGTTCCCAATGGTCGGGACCGTTTGAAGTAGTAAACATTATGCGATCTAGAGTAGTCAAAATATGGAGTAAGTCAACCGAGCCATTGATAGTAAACAAGAAGAGGCTCAAGCATTATCACAGTGATGAAGAAATAAATCAATATGCTAGTTGAAAATTGAATGAGCCACCTGCTAGTTCTCCCGAGGGATGAGCTTAAAAGCACGTCGAGCTAACGACGTAAAACAAAAGCACTGCTTGGGAGACAACCCACAATTTTCTTTTTGTTTTTACTTATCCAAAATAAATAAACGACGAAATTTAAACCTTGTTGAACATTTCACTAATATTATTCATGTTTTAATTTTTCCAAGTTACTTACATTCTCCTCAGCACAGTTTTTCCACTAACAAGTTATTTGAGAATACAACACGTTGACAACATGAAGATAGCTTTCAAGGATGATGTCTATAGAAGGCGTTATGAAATCTTATCTTAGATGACCATCTCACTAACCCATTATCCAGATTTGCAGTGCCTAGCCACATTAGGACTCATAGATAGTGTCAGACTTATATATTTAACCAGATCAATTGGGATCCATTCTCAGTTTCCAAGCATCCAACTTACCAGAACCTCACCTTATAGTTTCTAAGTTCTTTCCATTATAACCCTCAATGAGGACTCGAACATAATATAGGCTTAATCACATTTAGGCTATTCATACATAATTATCGCTTAAACCACCGAGAATTAGCTGGGATGTTAGGATTCTAGCATGGACCTCATGTTTTCCCTGAGGTACCCCACAACGACTATATGAAACATGAGCTAGATGATTTATGGGCTAGCCTCATTGAGGACTTCCCACCTGACTATGAGAGAATGAACTCGACCATCATCCATAACCCGACCATTAGGTGCTTCCAAATGGTCTTAGCTCAGACATTCTTTGGAAGGTGTGAAAACATGGAACCAGTTACTAAAGAAGAATTATTCATCATATTAAGTGATTTCTAGTCTCTCCCCATCAATTCAGGAGCTTTCTGCTTGCCAGTTTGGATAAAATTCTAACTCAACAAGAGGATCTATTATTGTAGGCGGGACAATCACCCATATAGCCTTAGCTGTAGGCCTCCACAAGCAAATAACGCACCTAGTTCCTATTTGCGGTAACGACCTGATAGATATCAAGCACTATTTGAATAGACGACTAGTAAGGCAAGAGGGAAAAAATGAATTCAAGATACTAATTGCTAATGAGGATGTCCATCATTTTGTCATCCAAAATTCTTAAAGAACAAGTGTCCATAACAGTGAGAACTAGCTGCACCGATTAGAAGATTAGGGAGAGACGCCAACACCACTTGGAAATCCTCCCGCTCCTGAATACCACCCAACTCCTCCATCTGATATTTCTTAGTCATATTCTTCTGCAGGTTCACCACATGGGCATAATGTTCATTATGAGCTCAACAACCTTCGATGAGAAGTTAAAGCTCTTCGCCATGCAATATAAGATCAATATGATAAAGGGATCAAGCAAATGAACCACCTGTTCTAAGAAGTATATTCCTTACAGAGAGCATTAGGTCAACCAGCTAAACACCGTGACACGAGAATCACCTAGAGGTTTATTCTTTCCTTTTACCCGCTTTCACAAAAACATTGAGGTCAATGTTGAGTTTAAGTGTGGGGAGGAAATATTTCCCCGTTCTTCTTCATTATTCTTTCAATTTTTCATTAATTTTTTAATTTCTCGTCATTATTTAGTTGTGTTTAAATTACAATTGTCGGGCTATCAGCGCTAAACAAAGCGCTGCATGGGAGGCAACCTACGAAATTTTTATTATTTATTCGATTCAACAGATGGATTCCATAAAATTTCGAAGTCGTGGCTCACACAGATTGTTTCACCAGGTTCCTTTTCCTTTTCTCAATTTTATCAAAACATTGGGGACAATGTTTGGTTTAAGTGCGGGGGAGGAACTTTATGGCTTTCTATTTACTTCTTTATAGTTTAGATCTTTTTGCTAGTTTCTTTATTATAATTTGAATTTTTAAATTTTTTGCTTAGTTGTTTAGTCAATGCATGTGTTGTCAAGTAATTTATGCGTGGTTTATGTCGGTTGTTAAAGTCTCCTTAAAAATTGAGCACCAACAAAAAAATTCTTTATGATTCATGATATGACACACTCCGAAAGTATATATGTTATTTTAGTGTATTGACTATGTTTGAGAGACTTGGGAAAGTCTTGGCAAAATCAATACCGTCCCGACACCTTAAGTCTCCCAATTATGCAAATTAATTTGGATACCTGTTATGCCAAAGCCTTAAGTCTTGTTTTTAAGTAACCCTTGAGTAGTTTATATTAGCAGTCAACACCATCTTAGACGCACACTATGTAGGGAGGAAGATGCAAATAAGTGAATGATCATATGCTAAACGAATAAATGAACAAAATGGGAATATGCTCTCTAAGTTAGGCGACCCTCACCATGTCATTTAGTCCAACGGTATCTGAACCTCCAAAATTAATGCTAAAGCCAAAGTGCATAAATTGAATTAAATAAAGATCATAGTCACTAACAGGTTTCCTTACAATGTGTGTGAAAAGATAACAGGCTTAATATGATTCCACTTGAATGAAAAAGGGTGAAAGATGATAAGTGATCTAGGTTGAGGCATAATAGTATGATTCATTTTGGTTTGCATAGGAGGGAGATTTTTGTCCAAATTTGGAATTGTGTCCTTACGGTATCCTTGGTGTTGACCCACTAGTACCTATTGATTTAATATTATCCATACCAAAATGAACAATCACGTATGAGTAGAAGTTATATTGTGTCTATGTTGCACTTACACTGGTTGTATCATGTTGGTTGTTTGCTTGAGGATAAGCAAAGATTTCCGACTCGATTCACTTAACGTTAGATGTTATTTTATCACCTTTTGTAGTGTTATACTGGTAGTTTGTGTATGTTTCAAGTACTTTACAAGTAGGAGTCAGTACACGAGAAAACATGACGAAAATGACAAAAAATGAAGGAGAAATGAAGAAAATGTACTAGTGGAAACCTCCATGGCGTTCGCCAGGATGTGGCAGCCATGGGGCACCACCCACCTTGAAGGAAATACAAAGAAAATGGGCACTAAAATTGATGGTGTTCGCCATCAGGGGCATGTCGTTCGCGATGACCCCCTAAGCAACCATGTTCACTATTCTACACTCATGGTGTTCGCCATGAGGCCATGGCGTCTGCCATGGGCTTCAGGAGCTAAAAAAATAGCAACAATTTTGCCCAGTCTTCTCCCACTTCAGCAGAAAAATCTTCCACTACTCCTACACGAATTGACTCACTTTTCAGCAGTTTGAACACTAAATATAGTCTTAGTTTTTAGGTTTTCCAGATCCAAGATTTTGGAATCAAGTAGGCAGAAAAAGTACTCATTGAAAAGAACTTATTTGCTCACATCGAGTGATAAGTGCATCATAGAGTTAGGATTTGAAGATTTAATGACTTTGTTTGGATCGTTCATTTTATAATCGTGCCGCCATATTAATTTTAGAATTTTATTTACAAGTTTTCCGTTTCCAAATCCGCAGTTGTCTTACTTTGAAGTACACCATTTTTATTATGCACTTTATTGTTTTAGTACTTAGTATTATAATTGTTAGTTTTTATTGTTTTAGTAATTCAATTGCTACTGTTTTGATCATAAGTATTATGTGCATGATTGTTAAATTGCCTGCCAAAGTAAAAAAAATATATCAACTCGTAATAAACACGTACTGTATTGATACATTCATATATGCATGCTAGTTATTACTACTACTACTACTCACTATCATCATTATATCATCATGTTGAGAATTCTATTTGGTATGCATAGTATGAATATCATGTCAAATCTATCCGGCTAAACCATTCAAGGCCCGAAATGTGAGGACCGTCGTTTTGACGGTACTCACATCTAAGTTGGAAATTATCGGTTAAATTGGGACTCCTTTTTGGGACTGATTTTTATAATATTTTAAACTGAAATTAATTACCGCGAAAGCGCTAAACTTAGAAATATCGGTTCCGTTTCAAAAGAGAGGAATCCATATTTGAGCTAAAAAATAAAAATCAGATTAAAAATTAAATCAATTGTGACAGTAAGACTTATTTTTAATTTAAAAAATAGAGTTAAGAAAAATAAATATGTTGTGACATCTGGCGTTTGTAAGTTTAAACTCTGGTGCTACACGAGCGACAATTGGTATCGCCTTTAAACTTATTTCCGCTTGAAACAAAATTTTAATTAATTAGAATTTCTTGATTTTCAAAAACATAAGTTTTATACTTTAACATACTGAACCGTGACAACGACAATATAGATTTTAGAATAAAGTGTGAGGGCAGATATGCCCAGTCCTTATTTTAATGATGTCAAACCTTTCTAATCACCCACATCGTGTCTTTGGAAAGTATCATCATAGTATAAAATGCATTCATCCTCTAACATGTTCAAAATATAGGTTCAATGTGTCTGAGCATATATGAGCATATCATAGATGTGAATCATGCACTTAATCATAGTAAATATCCTAGGTTCATAGGAGATCGATTTAAATTGGTCAAAATACATCTCAAAACTCATTTTTGGAAGTTTAAGTACTGTGAGTCGACTCATGACTCAGAGCAAAACTCTCGAGTCTGAACAGGTCGAGTCACAGGTCGACTCAATCCTGGGAAACCTGAATGAGTCGACTCATCCGCTTTTTAGGTCGACTCATTGCCTATTTTCATTTGAACCATGTAGCCACGAGTCCGAACAGGTCGAGTCATAGGTCGACTCAACCCTAAAATAAACTCTATTTGAGTCAACTCATCCCCTGTTTGAGTCGATTCATTGCCTATTTTACTTAGTTTTCTGCTGGGTAACTTTGCAAAATATTTTTGTTATGTTTGTTATTTGGTCCATGCATCATCTAAATATTCATGTGTCTCTTGTTCAGCAAAACAACAAGAAAAGTGAAAGATATACACCAAAGTGCTCATCATTTTCATTCTTCATTGTATTTCTCAATAATCACACATAATAATCTTTGTTGAGCATTGTGCATTGCTGTTGTGATAACGTTCAAATAAGATTGGATTATCTTAGTTTGGGTTGAGACTTTGTGTGGGTTTTTCTCGAATAAAACCATTGAGGTTTTATCCTCCAAGAATTGGGGTTTCTTGCACTAACCTTTGCTTCGCGGATTCAGCCGAGTGAAAAGTTTGAAGAACGGAAGGTTCTATCAAACAAGTAGTGTTAACCGGAGGATTGTGAAGAAAGCTTAGGGTTCAAGCGACTTGCGTTCGAAATCATCCGAGCTGAAGTTTTGGAAAATATGGCGTTCTTGCAATAAGGTAGCCGTAACCGGAGGTTTGTTCGAAGCGCTTGAAGGACTTGGTTCAACTCGAATCAAGGGGAGAGAATAGAATAGGATCTACAACAACCCTAGGGGTTGATTGGTGGTGATCATTTGTTCTCTTGTATTTACTTTGCAACGTGTTAATAAAAACATCTCAATTCTAGATTTAGAATTGAGGACAGACGTACCCTAAGCGAGGACGATAGTAATTGCCTCAACAAATCCGGTCTTGTTCTCTCTATCTCTTAACTCTTTAAATTCTGAATTAATTATGGTTTGTGTGAAATTAATAGTAAAATCAATATCGATTGATTGTTGTACATAATAACTGTTCGATAAATTGTTGCAATCACTTTGATTGCAACTGAGTAAAATTCTGCACATTCAATTTTAGTGAAATCGAAATTTGATGTGGAGTGCACACCAAGTGTTCGAGAAAATTAATCTCACACAAACTTAGTAATATTGTACTTGATCTCTTATTGTGTTTAAGCATTATTAGAGGTAACAATATCAAGGATTATAGTGGTTAATCGATTGATTTAGATAGTGGTTGATAATCTCTATCTTAAGTAATTCCATTCAGTTTCACGCATATCTGATATTTCCATTAACGAATCGTTTAGACGATTATAATCTAGGGTGATTCTGCAACCGTTGAAAACATTTTTAAAAAGCACTAAATTTCAAAACTGATCTATTCAACCCCCATTCTAGATCGGTACTATCGTCTAACATAAAGCTCGGTTCCGATTTAGAGAACCCAAACAACTCATTTAAATTAAGTTTCTTTCTATTAAAGAAAAATATTGTCCCGATTTAATTAATCAATCTGACTTAGCTGTGAGTACTATTGATCGATGAGAGTCACATTTCAGTCTCGCTTTTATTAAATATTTTAAACAAACTTGCTTTATCTTTTACTTTTAATTTTCCTTCTAATTAAAATCCAATTAGTCTTAGATTTACATAGCAAGAGTAGATAGAGATATGATTGACTATTGTTCTTCGTGGGTTCGATAGCTTTTTAGATTACCCTAATATATTTTGTGTACTTGCGGAAAACATCAATAAGATGGAACACATCAATTTCCCTTCCAAGTTATGAAAGGTATGATGCCTCTTCCTCTCGCATGTTCTTTCCTGACGAGGGTGCATTCTTTGTTATTCTATGAGAGTGAGTTTTTAAATTATTGAAGGTCATAAGGTCTCATGTACCAAATGTGTTCAGACTCGATTGTCGGAGGTTTGATTGCTTGATTGCACTGAATCAAAAGTTATCAAGGGGAATCCACCACCTACGAGGTATCTTGCAAGAGTTTTCACCAGTGGTGGAGAGTGTGAAGACACACCAAAAGTTTCGTACTTGAGGCTCTTCGTACTTCCACGTCTTTCAAAGGTCCTCGTGCACTTCGATCTTAGTTTCTTGACTCAATATCAATTTGTCATCCAGACGAGCCATTCTGACGATGGTCTGGATCTCAATGACGATGATTAAAGGTGGTAGAATGAAATCTTGTTATATTAATAATTCGAGTCACTACAATGTGTCATGTGATTCATGACAATAATCACTACAATATTCGATAACTCTATTTTCGGGATTCAATTTACCTCATTGCAATCTAGGAATCCTAGTGTTATATAATATTCGCTTATCGTTTGACGATTATTCACCATATGGAAAAGGTATTTTGTTGGCATTCTATGTTTGAAGTGGTTACAGTGTGGATCCCATCGATGACAAATGATTGAGGTGATATGAAATTGGCAGGTTGATCAGGGATCTTCGACGCGATCTTGTAAGTAATTGCCTCAATTTCTCAACAATTTTGGTAGGGATTTGGTTTCATATCGAATATGATGCGTTTGTGTAAATTTCACGGGAATTAGGAGTCAAATCCCACAAATGGCTCCAATGTTCTATTACGGAACCAGAATTACGAGTATCATGGTGATGGGGAATCCCGAATCAGTGGTGTTGATCTCTGATACAACGATGCAAGGGTGGAACTTCAAGGTTAGCACTACAACGTTCAAGTTAGTTTAGAATTCAAGATGAATATAATGAAAAGTGGAGATCATGAAAATGTACCTTGAATATCTATTGATATGTCTTATACACTTTGTGTTATTTGGAGTTGATTGACATCAATTTGAGCCTTAACTTCTTGAGTTTTTGTAGGCTCTGTGTAACTTAATCATCGTTTATATTTGATAAAACAAATATGGAATATATTTTGCAAAAGTTTAACCGTGACAAACATTTCAGAAGGCATGTTTAGTTATAAATTAACCGTGTAAAATTTTAGACCATTTGCAGTAGTGCACCTTGCACGCCATCAAGAGACGATCCTGATTTTAAGGGGGTGAGATAGTTCAACTGATATGTATTTATCAAATTAAATGAGTGTAATCTACGAGTTATGGTTCAAGCCCTAACAACAACATTTATTTATATAATTTGATTACAATCAATTTACTGATAAAGTAAGTGAGATATCTCAAATGATATATGCTAATTGAGTTAAATGTGTGTAACATGTTGATTCAGTGTACAAGCTCTAGCGACATATTTATTTATATTGATATGTAAATAAGTGGTTAATATTTATAAGTTAACAACTTAAATAAACGGTATACATAATTTGATGTGATTTTCTTGTCCTATTTTGTTAAACTCAAATGGATTCCTCATTATGATGGAGTAGTATTCTGATTTGGTCGCAAGTCTCAAAGAGAAAGACCCAAGAGCAAACCTCAAGACAAAAAGCATATAGAGCAAGTAGATTGTCGTCTTAATCAGAAACAGACAATTCCATCCTCTAGCACATCAATCACCGCCTGATCTAATTTAATGGTTGTTTGCACACCACACCACATCAAAGATGAGCAACTTCAACCGCTCTTGATATGTAAAGATAAAACGTACTATTTTAAGTATTCAAGTTCATTTTCACTCACACATTACTTCCGATTTCTCTCAATGACTCTAGTATTAGAGTGTCAACCTTACATATCAACTTCCTTTCTATCACATAAAAAGCACTGCACTGGTCCACCAAACACACGATTTCACTATTTCACCTTTATTTTTAGTTATTAACCGAACAAATAGTTACTTAGTTACTTGTAAACGGGAATTTTACCTAACTAGTACAAATTCAACCAGGATTGCAGGGCCGATCAATTTTGTTTCTTTAAGTTAATCAATTTTCCTTTTTCTCAATATCCATCCATCTAACAATGCTTTTTTTTTATCAATCCTTCAGCTGCATTTTTATATTTAAAGCAAACTTTTAACAATAAATACTAGAGTAATGTTAAATAGTACTAAGGTTCAATTTGAAGAAATACAAGAATGTGTATTCGTCTTAATATGATTGATGGGTTAATACATTAACTCCTATTTATACAGGATATAAAAGGTGGTGGTATAATATCTCTCTATTATATTAAATTCTTATTCTTCTTTTCTCTTTCCTTTAGTACTAAAAAGTATTTTCCTAAATACTAATAAAGTAGAGTATATAATGCATAGTAGTTGTAACATGGAATATGACTTATTCCACATGACATAGAATTGTCTGTTTCAATGCATCAAAGACAAAAAGGTCACGGCGGACACGTAAGTTTCAAGTCAGAGGATAACAATTCCAAACCTAATAATGAAAAAGGAAATTAAAGAAGGCAATAAAAAATAGAAAGTTGTAAACGCAAATATTAGAGTTAGAAATGCTGGTTGCTTATACGCAAAGCAATATTCTTTTGCTTTATCTTTCTCTTTAATTTGTCCGTTTGCATGTCTATGTCGGGCTAAAATTGAGTGGTTTTCAGATTTTCACGAATTTATAGGTATTTCATGTCAATCATTATTTTCTTTTAGTATTTTTATAAGTTTTTTAAAAAAACAATTTAATAAAAGATTTATAAATCAATTATAAGTATTTGTATATAAACTAATTTGACATGACAACTTCTAAAATGTCCAAAGTTGTTTTCAAAAGATTTCCAAACAATTTTATAAGTCTTTACTCTAGTTAACTTCGAATAAAACAATTCAAAATAGCCCTAATTGTTTTGACAAATTATTTGGAGAGATGAAAACAGAGTAAATAATCTTTTTCTTATGTGGATGTATGAATTTGAGTTCCAAATCTTTGAGATTTTTACTTATAAGTTAAGATTTTGTTCCTATTAACGTACTACAATCTATTTATTTTATTCTTCTTTCAATTCATTCTATTTTTAAATTTGTCTCTCAATCTTTTATTTTATGATTCTTACAATTGTTTTATTCGTTTGTAAGTTGTCTTATAATATTTGGTGTTAGGGTTCTTACAATCAACTAATCTACTTCGGCGAAATGTCTCAAATTCATTTACAATTTCCATGCTAATTTCCATTTCGATTTTAAAAAAAAAAAAAAAAAAATCTATCTTTGTTATATGCTTACTATTATATTATTAGGGTTAAGGGTGACTCGCCATGTTTAGTAAGAATGGTCATAAATATTTTTTTAAAATCTTTCTGATATAATCTTTTTATTACTTCTATTTTGCAGTCCTATTGCAAAATAAATCCAATTTTGAAAAATTCATTTTCAATCATGAATATATTATTCATTTTCAATTTGCAAAGATTATTCAATATTTCACAAATTCTTTTTCGATTTACAAATATTATTCCTTTTCTATTTGTAGTTGTCTTTTCTTTGTTTGAATTAAACCCAAAACTCTGAGTAACTCCGAGTCAATCTTAATGAACAAGATTCAATTAATCGATTGAATTCCCACTTGTTCTTCACTCTTCACTCGAGTGAATCAACCAACATTGGTTGCAAGATTGTATCTTTGCCCAATGATGATGAAAATAAGAAAAGAAAATTGAATAAGAAAGAAGATTAGGGTTTGACGAAAATTGGGGAAGAAGATGATTTCTGCAGAGTCTCTCTCTGCCCATATCCTGTGAAAAATCTCGTTAATTTTGCAACTGCAAGTGATTACAATATTGTTATGAAAATAGGGGTTACTCCATCTATTTATAACTGAGTTAGCTTGCTCCCAAAGCTAAAACCCAAAAATTACAAAGGCCCAAAATACCTATTTTTATCTAAGTCGAAATCATGTGTCAAGTAACCTGCTTCGACACTTCGACATCTAATACAACTCGATGCACACTACATGTTTTGACACATCCTTGTTTCTATCGAGCACTACCTATTTTGACTCAAGGAATTACAATTCAACACACCACCTAATTTATTGTGTCTAAGCTATCTACATTCCTCATAGATCTTAACTTCTTAAACACTTCAACCTACACTCCTTTCGTCATGATATCTACAATCTGATTCTCAGTTATATAGTGTTCCAAGTTCAGCTTCGCTTCTACTACCTGCTTTCGAAAATAGTGGAACCTCATTTCGATGTGATTGCTTCTTCCATGTGCTATCGGATTCTTCTCTAGATTGATAGAGGACATGCTGTCGATCTTCATGGTAATTGCTCCATGATTCTTCCCTGTAATCTCTTCGACCAGATTCACCATCCACGCTGCTTGACATGCACAAAGAGAATCAACTACGTACTCTGCTTCACACGACGATAGTGCCACTACTAGTTCCTTTCTCGAACTCCAAGCCACTGGTGCACCACCTAGGATAAACATGTAACAAGTTGTGTACTGTTTATCCTCATCATCAATACACCAACTTGAGTCGGTATATTCCACTAACTTGCATTCTTTTCCTTCATCAGCTGCAGAAAACAAAATGTTATAGTCGAGAGTTCCTTTAAGATACCTTAATATCCTCTTCGTCGCTGCTAGGTGTGATACCTTTGGCTTCTACATGAATCTGCTCACCATACCCATACTATATGCTAGATCAGGCCTTGTGTGACAAAGGTATCAGAGTTATTCAATGAGTTTTATGTACTGCATTGGATCGACATCATCTTCATCCATTTCTTTCGATAGTTGTAATTTAGGCTCAACTAGAGTCCAATTTGGGTTGGAATCTTGCATCTCAAATATCTTGAGTATTTCGCTTGCATATCTTCTTTGGTGCATCATCAAACCTCTACCACTCTTGTAGACTTCAATACCAAGTAAATATGAGAGATTTGCCAAGTTTGACATTTCAAACCCTCACTTAGGTCATGTTTAAAATCTTCGATCTCCTTCTTGCAACTTCCTGTTATCAACAGGTCATCGACATAGAGACATAGTATAAGCAATTCATTATTGCTTCTTCTTACATATACTCAATGCTCAGTTGTGCACTTCATAAATTTCTTCTCCCTTAGAAAGCTATTTATCTTCTTATTCCAAGCTCTTGGAGCTTGCTTAAGTCCATACAGGGCTTTATGCAACCTGTATACTTTGATTTCTTCGCTATGTTTCACAAACCCAATAGGTTGTGTAACATACACTTATTCATCTAAGGGGCCATTCAAGAATGCACATTTCACATCCATCTTACACGTGTGCCACTTATTCATGTTTGCTAGACCAACAACCAATCTGATTGTTTCGGTCTTAGCAACAGGTGCAAAAACTTCATCGAAGTCGATTCCTTCCTTCTGAAGAAATCCTTTCGCCATAATTTTTGCCTTGTGTCGAGTTACTTCACCTTTAGGATTCAGTTTCACCTTGTATACCCATTTCACATTGATTTCCTTCTTCTCTTGAGGAAATTCGATAAGTGACCAGGTGTCGTTATCTTCGATGGACTTCAGTTCCTCATTCATTGCTTTCACATACTTCAAATCCTTCCATGCCTCAGCTGCATTGACTGGTTCGACATCTTTATAGAAAGCATAGTGCACCAGATCACATTCATCATCGACCACATCATTTGATGTAATCACACATTCTTGCAACCTTGCAGGCATGTGTATTTTTCTCTGAGGTCTTCTTGTGCTTGCTTAACCTCTAGCTTCTTCCTATCGAACTTCTCTTTCGACTTCACTTGATGGTTCTTCACATAATATTCTCAATGAATCCTTATTTACATTTTCAGTCTAATCCCATTCCTTAAAATCATCTATGATCATGTCCATGCTGATCACTACTTGCTTGTTTACTGGGTCGAACAACTTGTAACCTCCAATCAAATGATATCCTAATAGAATCATCTGACTTGACTTGTCATCGAGTTTTCTTCTCAACTAATTTGTTACATGTCTATGTGCTATATATCCAAATACCTTCAGATGACTTAAGCTAGGTTTGACACCAGACTAACATTCTTCTGGCGTAACTCCTTCTAGCTTCTTCGTCGGACATATGTTTAAAATATATGTAGCTGTCGACACTACTTCTCCCTATAATTCTTTGGGTAGATGTTTTCCTTTCAACATACTTCTCACCATGTTCATGATGGTTCTATTCTTTCTTTCTGATGTTCCATTCTGATGTGGAGTGTAGGGTGGCACCACCTCATGCATAATCCTTCTTTCTCACATAACTTGTCAAAGTCTTTCGACACATACTCTCCACCACCATCAGTCCTCAGAATCTTGAGCTTTCAACCACTTTGTATTTCGACCATAGATTTAAACTTGGAAAATACCTTAACCACTTACCTTTTCTTCTTGATCAGGTAAGTCTACAGTTTTCGACTGAAATCATATATGAATGTCACAAAGTATCTGTTACCTCCAATGAAATCCACATTGATAGGACCACACACATTAGAGTATATGATTTCAAGAATTTCCTTCGACTTGCTTACTACATCCTTGCTGAAGTTGTTCTTATGCTACCTCGCCTGCACACATTCTTCACACACTTCATTTAGAATGTCGATTTTTGGTAACCCTGAAACCATATTTCTTCTTTTCAGATCTCTGATATCTTTGAAATTGAGATGACCAAGTCTATAGTGTCATATCCATTCATCATTTCTAGTTGCAGTTGCAAGGCACTTGTGCTCCATCACATTAAGTTCAATCATGAAGTTTCTATTCTGAGACATAGGTGCCTTCAAGATTAACCTTCCACCTGAGTCGAGAACTCTAATCATCTTATCTTTGATAGACACTTTGTAATTCTTTTCGACCAACTGCCCTATGTTGAGCAAATTAATTTTTATGCCTGGTATGTCCAGTACATTGGAAATTACTAACCTCTTGCCATATTTCCTCATAATCAGAATATCACTAATACCTTCAGCTATTAGAGTATTGTCATTTGCAAAATTTATCATATTCTTTATTGAGGGTTTCATGTTGACAAACCAATATTTCCTATAAATCATGTGTGATGAGCATCCTGAGTCCAAGTACCATTGGTCCTAGAATCTTTCTTTATCTGTTGTTGTGACCATCATCAACATCTCTTCTTTTTCATGCTTTGTAAACTTTGTATCAGTTTCCTGATTCTTCTATTTTTCAAGACAATCACTTGAGTAATAACCATACTTCTGACAATTGAAACATGGAGTGTGACTTTTGTTAGGTTTTCGACCACCACCTCTTCCTCTACCTACAACACCACCTTTTTAGTTACTTTGGTATGAGGGTCTTCTCTAATTCGACCACCCTCCTTCTTACTGATTTCGACCATTCGAATTGTTGTATCCTCTTTTACCTTTGTTGTCGAGCCACTTTCACTTGCCTTTCTTTTCTCTTGCTGATTGCGCATGCAAAGCCACACCACTCTTTGATCTTCCTGCATCTCTTTCAACCATTCTTTGTTCATGATATTCAAGCGTCCCTTGAGGCTCTTTCTTTGTCAATACTGACAACTCTTTCGACTCTTCTATGGCTACTACCATGTGGTCGAACTTTGGAGCTAATGACCTCAAAATCTTTGAAACAACTGATCTTGATGTTAACATTTCTCCACATACCTTGATTTGATTCACCAGTTTTGTAACTCTAGTGAAAAAAAAGTTATGCTTTCACTATCTTCCATCTGAAGTAATTCATACGTTTTTTGTGAGTTTGTAACCACACCTCTTTCACCTTCTCTCCGCCTCCAAATGATTTTTCCAGAATTTCCCATGCTTCTTTCGCTGATTCAACTTCACTAACCTTTTCAAAATTATCAAAATCAACACATTGATGGATTATAAAGAGAGCTTTATAATCTTTCTTCTTCAATTTTTTGTGTACAACTTTTCTTCATTCGACGTGTTTGTTGCAAGCAATGTCACTCTGTCATTCACAAGATCTCAAAGATCTTGATACAAAATACAACCTTTATCTGCTTGCACTAATTCTCGTAATTCTGATTCTTCCGAATTAGGAGACTCACTTGAAAATTCCTGTTTGGAATATTCATCACAATCGCGCTTTACTTCCCATAAATCGTTCAGCCAGTGCTCTAGATACCAGATGTTGGAATTAAACCCAAAACTTTGAGTAATTCCGAGTTAATCTTGGTAAACAAGATTCAATCAATCGATTAAATTCCCACATGTTCTTCACTCTTCACTCGAGTGAATCGACCAACCTTGGTTGCAAGATTGTATCGCTTCACAATGATGATGAAAATAAGAAAAGAAAATTGAATAAGAAAGAAGATTAGGGTTTGATGAAAATTTGGGAAGAAAATCATTTCTGTAGAGTCTCTCTCTGTCATCAGCCTGTAAAAAATCTCGTTAATTTTGCAACTGCAAGTGATTACAAGATTGTTATGAAAATAGGGGTTACTCCCTCTATTTATAATTGAGCTAGGTTGCTCCCTAAGTTAAAGCCAAAAATTACAAAGACCCAATATACCTATTTTAGTCTAAGTCGAAATCATGTGTCAAGCAACCTGCTTCGACACTTCGATATACAATATAACTCGACACACACTACATGTTTCGACACATCCTTGTTTCTGTCGAACACTACCTGCTGCAATATAAGGAATTACAATTCAACATTATTTTGAGTTTGTATTATTAGGGAGAGGGTTTCGATTTTTGTGGCGTGGGTGTGAATTTTTCATATGAAGTTCAATCTTTGCCGCACCAAAATCTTTTCCACTATCTCCAGTTTTTCATTTTTCATTTCGAAAACAGTGGTGAGGAAAGAAATTTGACAACTTATTTTTGTGATATGGTGAGTTTTATCCTTCTTTTTTATTCTTGTACATATTTTATTTTTGATATTTGAAATTGGTGGATTTTCTACTTCGATTTTGTTTGTTTCATCTTATTTGCGTTATTTCTAATTTTTTGATAGAGATTTTGATTGGAGAAGAAGGTTGCAAAACAAGTAAAAAATAGTTCTTTTAAAAACATCGTAAGGTACACTTAAGTGGGACTTTTAAAAACATCGTAAAAAATAGTTCTTTTGCAAAACATCGTAAGGTACAGTGTACTTAAGTAGAATATGAAATATGGTAAGGTACTACACGCTTAAGTGATTTTGGCATATCATAAGATATGGGCCACATACACTTAAGTGGGATTTTTAGCTTGCAGCCCACACAAGTGGTTCTATAAATAGAACCCTTTTGCAGAAGCATTGGTGCAGTTATAATTTTGTTTCTCTCTCTCTCTCTCTCTCTCTCTCTCTCTCTCTCTCTCACTCAAAGCCTTAATTCGTAGTAGCTAGCACTGAGATTGAAGGAATTCGTTCGTGTGGACTGAGTAGAGGCGTTGTCACCATTCAACATTCGTGATCGCTCAGTAGATCTGCATCAAAGGTTTCAATCATCACAAGAGGTAACGATTCTATCACTGATCATTTCCATTTATAAGGATCACTAAAGGAGAAAATTTTAAATTTTATTGCATTTTGGATCGCTATTCTCCTTCAGTGGTATCAGAGCCTGGTTACGAAACCATGCATCTGATAGCTGTTTATTTTCTGTATTTTCTGTATTAATATGATTAAAAGACAGAATGAATCAAAGAATAAATGAGTAATTAAATTTGGCATCATGTGTGTACGATTTGGATGATTGATGTTGACTATGCTTCGGAATCCGACGTTAATTTAATTGCTAATGTCGCGAAAACCTATAGGGTCACACACAAAAGGACGAATTGATGAGAGATAGAGTAACTAAGGAACACCATAAGGTACGGTGCACTTAAGTGAATTGTAGAACATCGTAAGGTACGGTGTACTTAAGTAGAATATGAAATATGGTAAGGTACCACACACTTAAGTGATTTTGTCATATCATAAGATATGAGCCACATACACTTAAGTGGGATTTTTAGCTTGCAGCCCACATATGTGGTTCTATAAATAGAACCCTTGTGCAGAAGCATTGTTGCAGTTATAATTTTGTTTCTCTCTCTCTCACTCAAAGCCTTCATTCGTAGTAGCTAGCACTGAGATTGAAGGAATCTATTCGTGTGGATTGAGTAGAGGCGTTGTCACCATTCAACATTCGTGATCGCTCCGTAGATCTGCATCAAAGGTTTCAATCGTCACAAGAGGTAACGATTCTATCGCTGATCATGTCCATTCATAAGGATCACTAAAGGAGAAAATTTTAAATTCTGCTGCATTTTGGATCGCTATTCTCCTCCAGTGTTATCAGAGTCTGGTTACGAAACCATGCATCTGATAGCTGTTTATTTTCTGTATTTTCTGTATTAATACGATTAAAAGACAGAATGAATCAAAGAATAAACGAGTAATTAAATTTGGCATCATGTGTGTACGATTTGGATGATTGATGTTGATTATGCTTCGGAATCCGACGTTAGTATGGTGAAGCAGCGATACATCGATCATCCATAGGTTATGCAATTGAGATCGATCAAGTTATATATATGATATAAGTAATCCTGATGCAAAATATGGTATATATGATATACTGTTTCTGTTTCGTTCATTCAAACACTTAATGGTTGTTTTCCTTTGAGCGATCAATGGTCATTTGCTTCTTGATCCGACATTAGTATGGTGAAGCAATGACGTGTTGATTGTAACACCCCTTTTTCTACCCCGAAATACTTAACATATAATCAGAGTAAATAAGCACGCATATAAACAAAAGGGCGTCACATCGACGTTTTCAAAAACTAAAAGCTTTCAAAAACCAACAGCTTTCATCATCAATATACAATACACCTGGTCATTTAAAATAACACATTTCAATTATCATGGATATTTAAGAATATGCGTTCACAGCGGAAAATAATGAATACTCATGCATTTCATAAAATGATTCATGTCCCATACCATGATCATCTCTCAATAATCTCCTCAAGGTAAAATAAAACCATATTCGGAATATTTGGCACTATGGCCTCTCTAACAGCAATTGCAAATAAGCATGTTCACAAGAAATAATATAATACTTATCCAAATACGATACGAGTTTAATACTACCAATCTACCCCGTGTTACATGACCAGAGCACTGACTCATTACCTAGTCTTCAAACTAAATTACGGAAGCTCTCCGGCTAAATCTCGAATGAGCTACCTTCCACTTACTTCAGCAATACTACTCCTGAGTATCTGTACGATGCCATATAAAGCATCATTGCAACAGAAGGGTGAGAATTCAAATCATTATGAAGAAGTATAATAAGACACAATGATTAAATCAACAATTAAAGGAATTCATCACACTTCATATAACCATGTAAAAAATATTAACCAACATTTATTTCCCATGTTTCAAACATCCATCAAAGCTCAAGGATTATAATATTAAAATCCAATACTATATTCCCAAATATACACATAACTACAATTAACATGTAATCACATATTTTGCCAAGTTATGTATCCAAACATCACCAAATTCAATTACCATATCTCATACACACATCACAATCACATCAACGCATACATTCAATTTTCACATAACTCTAATGTGACTTAATGCAAAACATGTGACTCTATGCATGTGGTACCGCAACGTGAACCCAACGTTTCACCGCTTTCCGATTCAATATCTAGAATCCAAGCCACGCTTCCGATCCGGACAAGATCAAAGCCACTACGCCTATTTCCAATTAAGGATCAACGTCTATGTGAACCCACAGTTTCACCGCTTTCCAATTCAATATCTAGAATCCAAGCCACTACGTCTATTTCCAATTAAGGATCAACGTCTACTACGCCTATTTCCAATTAAGGATCAACGTCTATGTGAACCCACAATTTCATCGCTTCCACCATGAAGCCGACCATGCCATGAATGAATGTACAAATACCAACACATATGCAATTAAGATCATCTCTACCATCTTAACCTTCCACATATCACCATAATTCAACTCTATGAATTATCCACCAATGGTACATATACACATTCATAACAATATATCATTCACAAATATAGGCTAATTATCAAATACACACACTTAGATTTCATTCCAAATTGAATACAACTTTTAAAATCTCAATTTTTCATTTTTCACAGCAAGTAACCGGTTAACGCTCGGTAGGTAACCGGTTAACATAAAACAGAATCAATTTCCTGCGTAGATTTTTAAGTAAGTAACCGGTTAACACTCTGTGGGTAACCGGTTAACATAAAACAGAATCAGTTTCCTGCGCAGATTTTCAAGCAAGTAACCGGTTAACATAAAACAGAATCAGTTTCCTGCGCAGATTTTCAAGCAAGTAACCGGTTAACGCTCGGTGGGTAACCGGTTAACATAAAACAGAATCAGTTTCCTGCGCATATTTTTAAGCAAGTAACCGGTTAACGCTCGGAGGGTAACCGGTTAACATAAAAACAGAATGCAGAATTTTCTGCATTTTTCATCGTTGGAGGACTTTCGGACCTCCGATTTCGATTCCGTAAAAAGCCAAACGTTCGGAAAATTATAACTCATACAATATCCTAAGTATATAACGTTAATTTTCAGTTTTAACACAATTAAATCACCACAATCAAGAATACTCATCAAGACCTAACAATTCCAAAATCATGCAAATTAGGGATTTCAACCCAAACATATTTCTACCCATTGACTCAATCATACTAACCCATAATAATAAGGATTCTCCCCCTTACCTCTTCAATATTCTGGAAACCCTAGCTCCTCTCTTGTTCTTCCCCTCTTCTCCTTACTTTTTCTCTTCTCTTTCTCTATTGCCGTCAAATGATCAAATAATCCTAATCCTCACTCTCCTCACCTCTTATATACTAGTATTCTATTTGGGCTTAAAGAATGATACCTCTAATGTAATTAATAAGCCCAATAAGACCTAATATTTAATATCTCTAATTAGTTCAATTAAATTAAACTAACACAATATACACACCAAGTTAATTAATATAATCAATTATTCAATTATATCTCATATCAACTAAATAATTAATTAACCCACCAATTAATTAATATAATCGATTATTATACTACCTAACAATCAATTAATTAATTAACACTCCAAATAAATAAAATAAAATATAGTAATAATAATATAAGAAATAATTACTAAAATTGGGTTGTTACATTGATCAATCATACTGAATTAACAATCGAGGCGTGTTTTACAGTCTGAAATTAGTTTATTAGGGTTCATGACGGTACAAGGGTTGTGCTGTCAAAGAGTTATGCGATTAGGGTTGTGACTGCGCAAGAGTTGTGCTTTAAAGTATCGAGTGTTGAAACGAAAATCGATGTCGATTTCAAATGTGTTTATTATTACTGTCTTGTGTAGTGTGATCGGTCGCCGAAATTTAATTTGATTTATTTAATTAACAAAATTTAAATTAATAATAATAATGTGTTTATTATTATTGTCTTGTGGTGATCGGTTATGGCCTTAGTTTTCCTTTATTTTGTTTTGGGATTTTAAAATATGACCTGTGTGTCGTGCCTCTCTTTTAATCTCTTAATGTAACTTCTTTTCTCATCTCACTTCCTCGTATATAAAACGAGTTTCTTTTATGTAATATAATGTTATGAAGAAAGAGAAGAATACAATATCAAAGGAGGACAACCTTGAAGATCTTGCTTGGAGAAGCTTAGATCATTATTAGGTTAGCTTAGGTTCTCTCATTGGCTTGGGAGAACAATTGCGCTAGGGGCCATAACTATTTCATTTTGTATGTATGTTGATGCATGTGAAAGACGATTTATATGATAAATAAGCCAGTGAGATCAGAATAATTGCAAATTCTCTCAAATTAAATATTAAGTTTATGATTTCCAATTTTTAGCACTCATCAAGACTAGTATCGAATAATATAGGTTCCACCTACGCGAGGTGCATATTCTATATTAATAAGGTGCGATGAGCTAATTGTAATATCCAATTGCTAAAATATTGGGTCAAACTTAACTAAACAAATTATAATAAGATTGTATATGTTTAGAAGCAAGAGTTAGAAATGATCCATGTGATGGATTAGAATAAGAAGTTATCCACCCAACTAAAATATTCGAGAGTTATATTAGATACAATTGGAAGAAGTTCCTACCTAAATAACCTAGTTTTGTGTAATTCGCCTACGCGGACTTAAAACAAAGTGAAATGTGGATCTCGACCCATTAGAAAATCTTCCAACGGGATTTTCCGAATCAAATGGTGAGGGTCATTTGTTTTGAGTAAAATAGTGGGAGCATATTTAATTAAAGGCCTAATTAAATATGTTATTGATACTTATATTTTTATTATTTTCATGTAGATTACCATGACAACAAACACCTCTAACAATATTTTGCGATCAATCCTTGATAAGGAAAAATTGTCTGGAACAAATTTTCTGGATTGGCACCGAAATTTGAGGATTGTCCTCAAACATGATAGAAAGTTGTATGTCTTGGAGAAACCTTTTCCTGAAGAGGAACCTCCTAGTTCTGCGCCTAAGGCAGAAAGAGATGCTTATAAGAAGCATATCGATGATGCACATGAAACTGCTTGCCTCATGCTAGCTACCATGAACTCAGAGTTGCAAAAGGAACATGAAAACATGGCAGCATTCGATATGATCGAACACCTGAAGATGCTCTATCAAGAGCAGGAAAAGCATGAAAGGTTTGAAGTTTCAAAAGCCCTTT
Source organism: Lathyrus oleraceus (assembly GCF_024323335.1). Classification (NCBI taxonomy): domain Eukaryota; kingdom Viridiplantae; phylum Streptophyta; class Magnoliopsida; order Fabales; family Fabaceae; genus Lathyrus; species Lathyrus oleraceus. The sequence goes on from NC_066584.1 coordinate 305,914,396, forward strand.
TTCAAGGAAAGTTAGCTGAGGGAGCCCCTGTAGGTCCCCATGTGTTCAAGATGATTCGGTATGTGGAGAAGCTTGAAAGGTTGGGTTTTCCCCTCGGAAAGGAACTTGCGACTGAGTTGATCTTGCAATCGTTGCCAGATATATTCAATCAATTTTTCCTTAATTTCAATATGAATGATATGGATAAATCTCTTCCTGAACTACTAGCCATGTTAAGAACTGCTGAGCAAAATCTGAAGTCAAAAGGGAAGTTCATTCTAATGATCGGAAATGGAAAGAGACAGAACAAAAGACCCACCAAGCAGGGTGATAAAGGGAAAGGCAAGAAAGTTGCCAAACCCAAACCCACTACTCCTGCTTTGAAGCCTAGTGGAGGCATAAGAAAGGAAGGCACCTGCTTCCGTTGCGGTAAGACCGAACACTGGAAGAGAAACTGCCCAAAGTACCTGGAAGATAAGAAGAATGGAGTAGAGACTTCAACTTCAGGTATATTTGTTATTGAAATTAATTTATCTACTTCCGTATCATGGGTATTAGATACTGGATGTGGTTCTCACATTTGTACCAATGTGCAGGGGCTAAAAAGGAGTAGAGATTTGGCAAAAGGTGAAGTTGACCTACGAGTTGGCAATGGAGCAAAGGTTGCTACTTTAGCTGTAGGAACTTATGTATTGACTTTACCTAGTGGTTTAATAATCCAGTTAGAGAACTGTTATTATGTACCTGCAATTAGCAGGAATATTATTTCCGTTTCTTGTTTAGACAAGTTTGGTTTTTCATTTATAATAAAGAACAATTGTTGCTCCATTTATTTGAATGATATATTCTATGCTACTACACAAATGAATAATGGACTATATGTCCTTGATCTTGAAATGCCTATTTATAACATTAATACTAAAAGGATGAAACCTAATGAGTTAAATCCAACTTACCTTTGGCATTGTCGATTAGGCCACATAAATGAGAAACGCATTTCCAAACTCCATAAAGATGGACTCTTGGACTCTTTTGATTATGAATCATATGAGACATGCAGATCTTATTTAATTGGAAAGATGACAAAGTCTCAATTCATAGGAAAAGGTGAAAGAACTAATGATCTTTTGTCCTTCATACATACTGATGTATGTGGACCATTGAACATACCAGCCAGAGGAGGTTTTCAGTACTTCATCACATTTAATGATGATTTTAGTAGATATGGTTATGTGTATTTAATGAAACACAAATCAGAGTCCTTTGAAAAGTTCAAGGAATTCAAGAATGAAGTACAAAACCAAATAGGTAAGAATATTAAAACTCTTCAATCAGATCGAGGTGGTGAATATTTAAGCCTAGAGTTTGATGACCATCTGAAAGAGTGTGGGATTCTATCCCAACTTACTCCTTCTGGAACACCCCAATGGAATAATGTATCTGATAGAAGAAATTGAGCCTTGTTAGACATGGTCCGATCCATGATGAGTCACGCCGATCTTCCAAACTCCTTTTGGGGACATGCACTATTGACAACAGCTTACACACTTAACCGTGTTCCATCCAAAAAGGTTGAGAAGACACCATATGAGATATGGAGTGGTAAGAAACCACATATGTCTTGCATGAAGATTTGGGGTTGCGAAGTTTATATGAAACAAAAAATTTCAACTAAGCTTGAGCCCAAATCTGACAAATGCTTATTTGTGGGGTATCCTAAAGAAACAAGAGGGTATTAGTTCTACAATCCTTCTGAGGGAAAAGTGTTTGTCGCTCGAACTGGAGTTTTCCTAGAAAAGGACTTTATTTCTAAAGGACTCAGTGGGAAGAAAGTAGAGCTTGAAGAAATTCAAGAATCACAAAGCATTGATACACCTATACGCAGAGAGTTTGGTAAGGAAGTTCCCCACTATCGTCCTCGCGTGTGGGTATATCTCCCCTCAATTTCGAAATCGAAATTGAGATCTTATTTCCAATAATGTTGTAAATGTTTACAAGGTTACAACATAAATAACAAACACCAATCCCACCGATTATGTTGAATTTGTCTTAACCCTGTTTGATCAGATCTGATCAAGTCTTCCACCTCAAAATCAACGATCAATCCTCCGCTCCACTACTTGTTTGCGAAATCTCCCAGATTTCCAAACCCGTTCGCTACGGATGAATTCGATCCACTTAACTTTGATGAAAACCCCCAAGAAATGATCTGTTCTTGATGGAAAACCTTTCGGTGTTTCAGAGAAACCCCCTTTGTATCCCTTCAACCCAGCTTCGATTACAAATCCTATAGCTGAACGTTATCTCAAAGATCTCTTGATGTAATGCACAATGATTATTATGTTTCAGTATGATTGAATGTGAAAAGATGGTTGAGAAGATGATGAAGACAAAGTATCTTTCAAGTTTCTTGCTCACACAAAAAATGCTCTCAAAACGTTTTTATGTGTTATTTTAAAAGAATAATGTTTTTCTACTTATAATAGAGTGAAAACAGAAAATAATAGAAAATTTTAGTTGGATGAGTCGATACATGCGATGCATGAGTCGATACATGTGTGCAAAAATTGACTCATGCGTCGATACATGACCCAATGGGTCGATACATGCGGTAAGAAAAACATTATCCAGAATGAATGTATTATGATGTATCGATACATAGGGTATGGGTCGATCCATACTGGGTTGAAAAACAATTTTTCCCAATTTTAATACAGCATGAGTCGATACATGAGTAAATGGGTCAATACATGTTTGGTAGAAATCACCAAACCGAAAGGTTGACAAGCCATGTATCGATACAACCATCAATGGATCGATACATGTTGAAGGAAAATTGATTTTTGAGAAAAACAATTACACATGTATCGATACATCACCATATGAGTCGATACATGCCGAACGAAAATTGAATTTCAGAAACACAATTTAGACATGTATCGATACACCAACTCATGCGTCGATCCAAATCATCAAAATATGCAGAAATAATATTTTAATGATACAAAAATCTTCTCAATTTTTATTTTAATGATATGCCATGCTAGAGTCTTTTTGAAATAATTTCCAACTACATTTCTATCACAAACTTTGACATCACTCAAAAACTCATAATATGGGATAACACTCACATTATAGAGGTTCGATCAAACAAAGAAAAATACTTACTCCTCTCCCCAAGAATTAATCTTGAGAGTATCCAATAAACTTGAGAGATTTTAGTTGGTTATACACACAAATTCCCTTATACAAGTAAAAATGAAGTTCAAGGCTAACTTCCAACCAAACAATAAACTATAGAGTGAAGCGGTGAGTCTTCCTTCCAAACAGATAACCGAATTGGTTAGTCTCCTTTCCACGAAAAGCACTTAGACTAAAAACTTATTGAGAGAAAGTAAAATAAAAATTAGAGAGAGAAGGAGAAGTATAAAATGAAACTTGGTTCTAGATGATTTGAAATGAGGGAAGGGACCTCTATTTATAGGCTAGACGTTGGCTCAAAAAAGAAATTGCTTTTAATAAAATTTAATACTTGCTAATTGATTAACACATATTGTCAATCAATTAGATACCCTAAAAGTAATCGATTATTAAGTTCAAAAAGTAAATAAAAAATATTTAGCTGTTGCATATCATTAAGATGATGTCCGAATGTTTTATGGTGCATTTTGAACTCTCTCAATCAATTGGGATAAGGTGTCAATCTATTGTCTAAGACATAAAATTTCCCAGAGCTTTTCAGACATCTTCCAGCTCATCTGGAACTACTTCAAAGCATTTTTGAACATAATTTCTTAAGAAAAATCAGTTGAATTTTTTTTCACGAGAACTTCATTATGCTTTACAAAGTATTCACTCAAACTAATCAAAGTAGGGATTTCTTGTACTGCAAGACTTTGTTGTATTCTTTCTTTCTTATAGAGACTTGCTTGAGTTTATTTGAGATGAGGCTTGAGTTTATATTCCTTTTGATTGCCATCATCGGATAGTTTAGTCCATCAAACCTTAATACTTAGATTTGTATCTTTATCTGCTTAACCACTTATACTTGACTTGTTATAAGACATTAGTTATCATCAACCACTTATACTTGACTTGTCAGAAGACATTAATTGTGATTAATAGACATTAGTTGTCATCATCAAAGGTTGTTGTCCTTGTTAAAAACATATCACCTGGAAAACAAGGTTCCACAATTTTTTATGTTAAAATTTTCAATTTACAAGCGAGTTACTTGAGGACAAACAACAAATTAAGTTTGGGGTTATGATGACACTTTGTCATTACATAACATTTGTGATTATTTTTTATCAAATCATTGAACTTTCAATTTACAGGAGATTTGAACTTTCGAAGCAATATTGGGATTATAAATATTTTGGAGAAAAATCAAGGAAAAATGGAAGAAAAGTTACTGAAATTCTCGTGGCCACGATGGCCTCATTGTGGGTACATTGATAAAGTATAGCGATTGGGATGGTAACCATCGTGGTTGAGATGAAGCGAAACTCTGACACGCTTTTAGCACCTTTTAATTGGAAAGAAAGACTACTTTTTTAGGGTTCCGAATTCTATGCGAGAAAGTGACGAAAAAGGATTTTCTAGTACAAATTTGAGTAGATTTGGAGCCATTGGAGACATATTTATTCATTTATTTTCATGCACTCTTCATATCAACTCATGGTAATTCATTGTTTAACTATGAGTAGCTAGATTTCTCTTGATTAGGTATGAGGAGATGAACTTGATTTTGCTCTGTTAGATCATATGATTGTTTGATGTTATTTGAATTCTTTGAATTTATAATTATTATTCAATTGCTTTTATTCTTAATAATCTTTGTATGTTGATCCGCGTGCAAAGTGAATTTAGATGAGTAGGGATTATTGATCGTAAGTCTACTGATTAGACATAGATTAATTGTTCAACTTAGTAATAATCTAAAAATAAGTAATTATAAGTTGTGTCTAGAGAATTAACACATGTAAATCGCTTAGTTTTACTTCGAATTCGCCTAGGGAATTAGGGATTTGTAGTAGAAATTAGTGAGTTGCACACCAAGAAATTGGGTGCAGCGGTATTGTTAATTCATCATAAAATTATAAAGTCAATTCTATTCAAGTAATGCACAATCATCAATAGGGGAAAATTAAGGGATTCGGAAAAGATCTAATCGTCTTCTCATTATCCTAATTTTTCTCACGTTTTATTCGCGTAATTATTTTCTATAAAAATCAATTTGAAAACCCCTATTGTTACTGTAAATCACATGATTAATATCTTGTTAAATCAAAAATCCTTGTAGAGACGAAATTATATTTATTACTTCGACCATATTAGTACACTTTCCAAGAAATTCATCACCTTCATTAAAGGACCATTGCCTCCCTACAAGGTAATTGTATGTTAGAACTTCACTAAATGATCATCACCGCCTTATGAGGTAATTACATACTTGACCTTCATTGAGGGATCCTTTTCGCCCTACGAAGTAATTATTCGTTTGACCTTTACTAGAGGTACATTTCCGCCTTATCAAACAAATTACGATTAGAGGCCTCTGCAAAGTAAACTTAACTCGCTCAAGCAATGCTCTAGGAACTCGGCCCAAGAAGAAATTTATTCAACCAAGGAGACATGAAAGGAAAATGCCACGAAAGTAATTGTAAGAAAATAAAAATAACATGAGAAGAATAACAATAACACCTAAACATTTAATTACTAAACCTCAAAGGGCGTTGTTCTAAAAGGACTTACAATGGATGAAAAGACAAATATTGAACAAAAAGTAAACATACCTAAAGCATCAAATGCTGCAGCATTTGAGGGACTCGCCCTCTAAATCTACGCTTGAAAACCTTGCCCCCTAAACTCAAGGATGCACTTATCTAGAGAGGGATCCCAAAGGGTGATGTTAAAAATCTCCTTTAATGAGGAAATGTAAAAAATCAAGGGCCTAAGAGTTGGAAAAACTCGATTATCTCAGTCTCGCCTGAGGGACTCAACTATCTAAGTCACGCTTGGCAAACTCGATTATCTAAGTCTCGCATGGGGATTATTATTTGAGAAAGGTTTGGAATAATCATCATAGGAAAATTTATGTGGGATTATTAAATAATTTCTCCTTTTGAAAGGCCTCATGCTTGAGGGACTGTATACTAGGATAATTTCACTAGGCCTTAAGAAGAAGGATCCATGAATATACGATATAAGAAAACTGTCTTGACTTTGAACGAGATCCCTAAATATGGCATGAGGTTGCCTAGAATAAGGCATTAGATTTCCCATAATTAGGCATGAGGTTGCATGGAATTGGATGATAGGCGTCCCCATTGGGCTTGGGTAGCCTAAGTCCATTCATCCACTCAACACGTGTGATAGATGAGGTGTCCAAATATTGAGCGGTTTAAGGAATGACTCAAAGGGTAAAATTTCTCCCTCGTGATTTGTGGAAGATCCAAGTCTTCCTACATCCCCATATTGTAGACCTTAAAAAATGAAGACTTCCTTTTCGATCCTCTAGCCCAAGCCCAATAGGTTTTATATATATATATATATATATATATATATATATATATATATATATATATATATATATATATATATTCCCTTCCCAGAACTAGGAAGGGATGGAAAAAATCTCCAACCTCTCACGATAAAACCATAAACAAATCTCCTCACAACCCTATGTGATCTAGTCCTAAACACGGTCAAATACCTTAAATCCTCGTACAACCTTACACAACTAGGGAATGTCTCTCATTGTACTTTTTAACAAATATAAAAATCGATGGTGCTCACTTGTAAATATAACTCACTTGCCCCATGGTGGATGCCACTTGTTGTGAAATTAAAAGGTTTAATCACACCAAGGAATTTGATGTGTAGATGGAAAGAATAATTACTACCAAAATACATGGCATTCAACAAAAATAACTTTCTTAGCAATAAGACACCAGCTTAACATGGCAGAAGAAGATAAGAGATAAGAAACACAATTACTTGCTTATCCAACTCGATTAAATGATCTACTCTAGAGGAGAGAGTATCACTCTGATTCACCACACATCCAAACCATTGTTACAAAAGATTATTAATTAGTTGCAAGAAAATAGTCATCTTATGTTCTACCCAAGTATTTCTCAATCTCTCCAACTCTCTATATATGAATCACACAAGACCAACGTGTTTATAGGTGTTTCCCAATCCCTTTAGATGTCTCTAAGAGTTTCCCAAATTCCAAGAACACACTCTTATAAATTTACCCTTTCCCCTCTAAGATTACCAATAGGATTCTCAAACTCTTATCTCTATCCTCAACTCTAAAGTTCTGAAGGTTGTTTAGACAAAAATGATAGAGATGCGTATTTATAATTACTGAAACCCAACCGTTCTATAGTAAGCCAAAAACATAACTCATTAACAAAAAATCGAAATACCAAAACAATGAAGCCTAATACATGTGAACCGAGAAAACCAGACTTGAGTTCCAACATACCAAACCCCCCCACCGCACCAGATCCTTTGTCAGACGACCACCAACCATGTCGGCTCCACCATCTGCCTCTCTCTGCTCCACCTTGTCAACTTCCACTACTAGAAATACTCAGTTTTCTTGAGGTTTTTTTTGTGCAGATTTAGACGCAAAATCTACAGGAAACACGTTATCTGCAAAATTTTCTATCTATCGATATTGGTCCCCAGATAAAACTATCATGGGTAATTATTTCAGCATGTAGATCCTCTGGAAAAGTAGCAGGAAATATTAGCTGATGTAGCGGTAAATTCGTGACCATCAAGCTATGGATAAACTTGACGTCAATAAAACCAGTGTCGCCACCGCGCTTTTATTGTTTCCAAAGGAAAAGGGCAAAAGTACGAACAAAACCCAAAGATAAGAAGTTTTCAAATCAAAATTGATAAAATGTCAGAGATTACAAGTAAGGGGGTTGGTTACACAAAGGGAAGGTATTAGCACCCAAAGTGTCCTAGGTACTCCTAGGGAGCCCTTTTTTGTGTGCAAGTGTTTTTTGGTCAAAATAATGTTTGATAAAAATGGAATAGGGGGATGAGAAAAGAATTCATTTATTATATTTTTGTGTTTGACAAGACCTTTGGTCTTATACCTACGTACTAAAATAAAAATGAGGGATCAAAACCTCGTAGCTCATGGTAAAAATTTCAAAGGAATTGGTGAATTGATTTTTAACAAAAGTTTAACAGAGAAAGACACAAAAATAGCCAGAGGTTTGAATGGGGTTGTTAGTTATTTTTTTCTTTTTGAAATTAAAGTCAATATGGTTAAGTTCATTTACAAGTTTGATTTAAGAAAGAGTTTTTTTTTTAAATTCAATGGCATAAGGCCAAAGTTTCTAATCATTAAAACATGTCAAAGTTTGAAATCATAAACAAAGAAGATTTTGAAAAGGGGGAGAGATTTTGAAATTAAAGAAGTGGGGGGAGATGAAGAGGATACCCTAGACAAAAATTAAAAGTTTAAGAGTTGAAAAGATCTGACTAATGGGATGCAACCCACAAGACAAGAATACCAGGTAGACACCCATTTTCCTTTGGATTTTTGAGCAAGTAACAAGCATAAGCAATATCTAAGCAATTAATCATGAAGACCAAGTCATCAAATAAAGATAGCCATAATATCCAAGCAAGCACTCCAATAGCAAGAAGTCTTTAAAAGTCTTCAAATGTGTCAGATAAAAATATTCCCTTGACAAACTTACAAAAGCAATCATCAAACACAATCAAGATAACAAAATAAACATAGAGACAAAGTGATAGATGAACCAAGGGGCACTTAAGGCTTGCATCAGATGAAATGCACTGTCAAAGATATCTCAGTCTCAGAATAGTGGCATTGGCCAAGTACTTTAAAGCATATGGAATGAAGCCTACTTCTAAGTCCAACAGTTCAGATCAAGTCCAATAGTCCACCAACAAGTTTTTTAGAGATTTTTGTTGTTATTAGGTATTTTAAGGTCCTAACACCACAAACATAACAAAATCAAAGGCACACAATCTATACAAACACAAATGATATGGCTCAAGTGAGCAAAGTAAAAATGACTGAAACATAAACATCTTGTATGAAAGGTAAATGACAATGAATGATAAAGGTACTTGAATTTAAATGGCATTAAGTAAATTACTTGAAAGTAAAGCAATGTTAAATAAGAAATTAGTCAATGGTTAATGAAGAGTTTTAATTGTTTAAGTCATTCTTTGAAGAACACTAAACCATTCACTCACAAGTATGAATACATGAACCAATAAATCATCCATGAGAAAGGCTCCAACTTGGATAAATCAACAAGTATGCCACTAACTCTCATGAATGGAAAAAAAGTCAAGTTTTCACACAATGCCATGAAGAATGGGAGACTTACAATCTCACTTACAAGAATGCTATGCCTTTTGGGACAAATTTAGCTATATGTTAAGCAATCGTAATTGGACTTATGTAGAAGTCACAACTATCTGAGGTCGGGAAATAAAAAATTTGGTGTTAATGCATGTTACAGATATGGTACAAAGAACCATATTCCTAAAACATACCACATACAAAAATAAAGTGGGAGAGACTTATCTCAATCAGACTCATGTTGATTCACAAGGTGCTTGATGAATCAACTAGCAATTGATATTTGAGATTTCATTGGTCAATGATGGATTGGGGAAGAATAGAGATGAAGATGAAGAGGAAAGGGGAAATAGAAACTCAAATTGATCATAGGAGGAATTTCATCTGATCAATACTATCCATTCATTTCAGGGATGAAATGTACATTTCATCAACCTCTTATATCCAATAGTATTGATTGGTGTAAGTCAAATCAATCATGATCAAGGTCAAATAGAAAGTCAAACATCACAAGGTCAACCAAATGGCTCAACAATATTTTCAAACAATTAAAAATCAATTTTTAAATTAATTAAAATGCATTTTTAAATGGACAAAACCTCAAACCCTTTCAAATCATCAAATAAATGGCCAAGGGATTTATCCTAGGTTAAACAATGTCAAAGGACCTTAGACAAAAAAAATCACAATTTTTGGAAAGTCATAAGTATTTTAAAATATTTAAGAACAAGTCAAAAATCATTTAATTCATGAAAAATATCAAAATTAATCCAAAAAATGATTTAATTCAAAATATGGAAGAGGAAAATATTTAAAGATATTTGGTGAAAGTCCCATATTTTTTGGATTAAAAATGAAATTTCTATGAATAAAATTAAAAAATTGATTAAATAGAAAATCCGAAATTAAAATAAAATTCATAAAAACAAGGGCCATCAGATCTCCCTTATTAATTGAGGTCGCAGATCTGATAGCCACAATGTGCACTCTATCATGCACCACAGTCAACGCGTGTACACGTTGTAAGACCCCAATTTTGACCCTAAGATCCCTCATGCTACCTCATCATATGCATTAGCATTGAGATCATACCTTGGCATCCTCATTACCCCTCTTTCATTGGGTTTGTTTTGGGAAAGATCACCAAGCACCATGTGATTGTATCTTACTTGTTATTTTGTCATTTACTAACCAAAATACCAAAAATATGTCTTTGTATTTGTCTAACTCTTTTGTAGGTAGGGCATGATCACCATTGATCTATCAAGTCCACAACTAGGGTTTAAGACCCTCACTGCTAAAATCTCAACCAAGAAATGATCCACAATGGTTCTAGGCATCATATATGAGTCCCATTGATCTCTACATGTTATTTTGATCAAGCATTCTTCAAGAGTTTGGAGTTGGTTTGCCTTGGAAACCCTAGTTCATCTGGGTATCTTGACTAACTTCTTCAACAAGCTACTTCACCCATTGATTAAATATTTCAAGGGGGCATCTCAAATTTCATCACCTTATGCATATATGATCTCCCACGAGTCTAAAAAGTCAAGAGAATTCATCTGATCAAAACTGGGTCTCCCTAGACTCTATCTCCTACAATTTTAATCATATGAAAATGATTCCAAGAGCAAAGTTACTCTAAATGACATTCCAAACAACTTTCATGTTTAGGTCTAGAGCTAAGTTTGCTTGGAAAGTCATTTCTTATGTTGAAAGATTATAGGTCATTTTGTCTAAACCTTAATTTGAAAGTCAACTTCCCAAGGCCATAACTTGCTCAATTTTTATGATATGAAAGATTTCCAAGTTTCAAAATCAAATTCAATGTGTCTAATTAAACTTTTATGTTTGGAGGAAGAGATAAATCAACTTTTATGAGCATGTGATATGAGGATACATTATAGGTCATTTTGGACCAATACCATTGAACAAGTGATTTTCCTCAACTTCAAAAATGCACAACTCATTCATCCCAAATCCAAATTAGGTCATATTTGTGACCATTTTTAAGGTTTTTGAAAGAGCTACAACTTTTATGAAGACACTTTTCTCATTTGAAGCTCATATAAAAAGTTAGCCAAGGTGGAATAATTGAATATATGGCTTGATACTTAGAAAATATTTTGACATGTTGAAATTTCCAAACATCCACCTCCAAATTCACCATGATACAAGTTCTAAATGGAAAAGTGTCCAACATAAGAGTTGTTCCTCTTGATCTAACCTTTCCAAAGAGTCCAATTTCATCCATTTTGGACAAAGTTTGAGGGGTCTGCACATGGCTTGAACAGGGTTGTATCAGTTGGCAAGAATCATGCTTCAAACATCAAAACATTCTTTCCTTGCAATCCAATTCTCATTCAGACTTCATTTCACTTGCATTTGGACCTAATTGAGTTGCTTTATGGGCTTGTACATGCCCATGCAAGCGTGCACTTCACATTGTCAATTTTGGAAGCATTTTCAAGTGTGCAAATATCACTTACATTTTTCTATAAATAGAGGTCCCTTGCATCAGTTTGAAAGACCTTGCGCGCTAGCTTTGCCTCCAACCATTGAAACCCTTACAATTCGAAGGAAAACCTGATAAATTTCACTTGAAATTTGAGTTTGAATCTCACTGTTTGGAGATTTAAGAACTCCAGGATCCAAAGCCTTGTACCATTCCTAATCTACTTCTGCAAGCTCCATAAGCAAGATCAAGCACGAATTGAAGCAAAAGAGATCCAGTTTTGCACGACATTGATGGTATTTTTCCATATTTTTCTTTTCTTCGATTCACCCTCAATTATCATCAATTCTCTTGGGTCCTTGGTTGTCTGAAGTCTTACCAATGTAGGCAAGAAGATTGAGTTGCTTTGAGGTCAAAACGAAGCAACTCAGTTCATACACCTCAAAATTCAACTTCATGTATCTCTTAATATACTTGGAGTTAGGTTAAATTGAGGTGATATTCGTGATCTATGCCATTTTTTCTTTAAGATCGTGTCCTTTTTTTCCACTTATGTGATGGTGATGAGGGAACCATTCCGACCAGGGTCATCGGAGAAGATGACCGACACTTTGTTTCGGCGTTGGATGTGTTATGAACCATTGGATCAATTCAAATCGTTTTAATCTTGAACGTTGCTTTTGAATACCAGACGTGTGGCGCGCTGACTCAAGCTTATCATGGAACGCACATTTTCAACCACTTGATCTGCCACCTCAATTAATGAGGGAGATCAAGTGGTCCACGTTTTTCTAATTTAATTGATTTTCTTTTTATTCCTTTTATTTTCATTAATTCATATTAAATTTAATATTGATCCAAAAAATATGAGAGTTTCACCAAAAAAATTTAAAATAAAATCCTCTTTCATTTTCTGAATTAAAATTATTTTTTAGATCATTATTAATATTTTTCATGATTTTGTGAATATTTTTAATTGTTTAAAAATGCTTTTAAGTTTCCAAAAATTCTGAAATTTTTTCTCCAATGTCCTTTGACCTTGTTTGACCTATTATAAATCTCATGGCCATTTCTTTGGTGCTTTGATGAGGCTTTAGGAATTTGACAAACCATATTTAATTTAATGTATTATTTTTATTAATTTTAATTGATTAACTGCCAAATAAGTTGTGTAGAACCATTTTAATTGACTTTATGAGTTTGACTTATGTTGATGGGTCTTGGTCAAGGTTGATTTGACTTTGTTAGGTTAAGATCACTGGATTTAGGGGATTGATGGAATGTACATTCCATCTCCCAAAATGAATGAATGATCATAATTTGATAAAAGTCCTCCTTTGTCAAATTTGTGTTTGATCCAACCCCCCCCCCCCCCCCCCCTCTTCATCTCATTCCTCTTCTTTATTCATTCATGTTATGAACCTATAATATCTCTATATCCTAAGGCTAGTTGATTGCAAAATCAACATAAGTATGTATGAGATTAAGGCCCCCACTTTGCATATTTTTTTTGTGTATGGTATGTTTCATGAGCATAGTTCATCATACTATGTCTCTAACATGCATTAACACCAAAATTTTATTGCCCGCCCTCAAATAGTTGTGACTTCTACATAAGTCCAATTACGATTTCTTAACATAGCGCTAAATTTATCACACAAAAAGGCATAGCATTCTAGTTAGTGAGATTGTAAGTCTCCCCTCTTTCATGGTATTGTGTGGAAACTTGGCCTTTTTTCCTTCCTTTGGAAGATGTCTTGGTTCAAAGATCCATGCTTGTGATAAGTGGGTTGAGTGTTCTCCAAAGAATGACTTAAACAAAACAAAAGCAAAAGGAATACTAACTTCTAACTCATTAACAACTAACATTTAATTTCAAGTTATTTACTTTTAATGCACTTTAATTTTTAAGCCTTACTCATTTGCCATTATTCATACCATTCAAGTTGTTTATGTTAATGTCATTTTGACTTTGTCCACTTGGACCATAGTTTGTGATATTGTGATTTTGTATATTGTGATTTGTTTGTGTGGTCTTTTGACCTTAATGTACATAATAAGAACAAAAACCCTAAAAATATGTTGTGTGGACTGTTGGTATGATCTGAGACTATTGGACTTAGAATTTAGACAACACTCCATATGCAAAGGACTTGGCCAATGCCAACTTTCATGAGAACAAATGCTTGTGAATTGAAACTTCATCTGATACATCATTGAAGATCCATTTGAGTTCATCCGCAACATGATCATTGTGAAGCTGTTATTTTGAACCTGTGACTTATGCCATCTTGGAAGTCATCTGATACATGGGAAATTTTGGAGAAGATCATGGAGTTGTTAAGCTTGGATGTGGGTATCTTTATTTGATGCATTGCTCTGCAACTTCCTATTTGTGTATTGATTGTTGTATGATTTTAAAGTCCAAGGGAAATTTGGGTTTCTATATGACATTCTTGTCTATTGAATTGCAGCCCAATAGTCAGATCTTTTCAACTCTCAATTTTTTAATTTATGCTTAAGATTAGTCTCTTCATCTCCTCCCCATTTCTTTAATTTCAAAATCTCTCCCTCCTTTTAAAATCTTCCTTGCTTGTGTCTGTTTTCTAAACTTGGACCTTATTGCAAACTAGAAACTTTGGTCTTATGTCATTGTATTTTTAAAAATCTTTTCTTAATCAAACTTGTAAATGAACTTAACTATACTTGACTTAAAATTTCAAAAGCCAAAAAGAACTAACACTCATTCAAACCATTTTAGGTCTTTGTGCCTTTCAAACTTAAATTTTGTTAAAAGCAATGCACTCACTTTGAAATTGATACCACGAACTACGAGGTTTTGATCCCTCATTTTTATGTTGGTACGTAGGCACAAGTCCGAAGGTCTTGTCAAACACAAACATATAATTAACGAATTATTTTCTCATACCCCCATTCTATTTGTTTGCAAACATCATTTGTACAAAAACACATATTCATACAAGAAAGGGCTCCCTAGGAGTACCTAGGACACTTTGGGTGCTAACACCTTCCCTCTGTGTAACCAACCCCCTTACTTGTAATCTCTGGCATTTTATTAGTTTTCATTTGAAAACTTCTTATTTTTGGGGTTTGTTCGTACTTTTCCCTTTTCCCTTGGAAACAATAAAAGCGCGGTGGCGACTCTGGATTTATTGACGTCTAGCTTATCCATATCTTGATGGTCATGAATTTACCGCTACACACGCATGGTATTTAGAAGTGAAGGCCATGATTAAAATGTTTAAACTTGATCAAGTGGTTAGGAAGATGCCAACACACAACTAGAGCCCTAGCTCCGTTCTTCTTCTCCGATGGACCTCACCGGACTGGTCCACCACCAACCACCATGAAAATAAAAAGTGAGCACACTAATTGAAAGGAAAAATGCTCAAAAGTTCGAATATGACCTTAATTTCTACCAATTCCAAGTATATTGAAAGATACATGGATTTGAAATTTGAGGTGCATGATCTAAGTTGCTTCGATTTGACCTCAAAGTAACTCAATCTTGTTGCCTATATTGGGAGGACTTTAGCCAACCAAAAATTATTTGAAATGACGGAGAATTGAGAGAGAATCGAAGAGAGAAAGTTTCATAAAATTCACCTTCTATTTGCAGTGATGAAGCTCAATTTGGATCTCAATTAGCTTGGGCTTGCTTCTACTAGCTTGCAGGAGATGAAAGGGATGATCAAAAGGCTTGGACCCTTGGAGTTTAAATCCCAAAACAGAAGTGGAATTGAAGCTCGATTTCAAATGAAATCTTCAAGGTTATCCTATCAATAGAGGTTAGGGAAGATGCAGCTCAAAGCTTGGGCAAAGGGGTCCTCATTCTGATCAGAAGGGCAATGTATTTATAGCCATGTTCATTGTTTTTCACACACTTTCAAACTTTGGCCAAAAATAGTAATGTGATGTGCATGCTTGCATGTGTGTGTGATAGGCCCATGAAATGATGTAAACATGTCCAAATTCATGTTTAAATGATGCTGCAACTTTAACATGAAGCCATGCAACGTGTATTTGAAAAATGATCATGGATCTTTCCAATTAGGGCCATGCATTACACCCATGTGAAAGTCACTCAAAAATGATCCAAATGTCATGATATCGGATTCTTTGAAAAGGTGACATGAAGGGGAACAACTTTGCTGTTGAACATTTTCAATTTGGAGCTTGGATCATGATGAATTTTGAGGTGGAAGTTGGAGAAATCAGACATAGTTGAAAATTTTCTAAGTATAAAGTCAAATGGTCATTTCTTCCACCTTGAATAACTTTTGCTATGAGCTTAAAATGAAATAATCCCTTCATAAGAGTTGTATCCTTTTCAATCCTCTTAAATTTGGTCACAAATTTGACACCATTTGGATCTTGCATGAGGGAGTTATGGATTTTAGAAGTTGAGGAAAGTTGCTTGTTCAATGATGATGGCCCAAAATGACCTATAATGTTTCCTCTTGGAACATGCCCTTGCAAGTTGAATTTGATCTTTCTCAAAGAAGAAACTTTGGAGAAGACATCTTGAATTTAATCATGAAACTTGGATGGTATTCATATTCTAAAAATTGAGCATGTTATAGGTCATGGAAGTTGACCTCCTAACTACGGCACATACAAAATGACATATAATCTCTCACTATGAAAAATGACTTTCCAAGCAAAATTAGCTCTTGATGTAAACATGAAAGTTATTTAGACTGTCATAAATAGTAACTTGGCTCTTGGAATAATTTTAATATGATAAAAAGTGTAGGAGATAAGGTCTAGGGAACCCCGGTTTTGACCAGTTGACTTTCTCTAGTCAACCTCTTTGAACCAACTTGCAAACTTGAAGTTACTTGGTGATTTGGGACTCATGGAGAATCATATATGCTTGATATGATGTATAATGAAGTATACCTTGAAATATTTGACCAATTGTTGAAGAAGCTTGTTGAGGAAGTCACAAAAGATACCCAGATGAATTAGGGCTTCCATGGCAAACAAGCTTCAAACTCTTGATGAATTATTGATCAAAATGACAAATAAAGAACATGGGGATCCATATATGATGCTTAGAACCATTGTGAACCTTTCCTTGATTGATCCCTTGCACTTAGGGTCTTAAACCCTAGATATGAACTTGGTGAGGCACAGATGGATGCACACACTACCTACAAAAGAAATGAAACTACACTAGGCGTATTTTTTGTATTTGGGTTAGTAAACAAAGAAAAACAAAGTATGATACAATCAAATGTGCTTGGTAATATCTCCCAATGCAAACCCAATGAATAAGGGATGAGGAGGATACCAAGAGGTGATCCCAAATCCAATGCAAATGATGAGATAGCATGGGGGGTCTTAGGGTCAAAATTAGGGTCTTACAACTGCCCTTATTTAAGGACATT
This sequence comes from Lathyrus oleraceus, assembly GCF_024323335.1. Taxonomy (NCBI): domain Eukaryota; kingdom Viridiplantae; phylum Streptophyta; class Magnoliopsida; order Fabales; family Fabaceae; genus Lathyrus; species Lathyrus oleraceus. Next base: position 305,931,620 of record NC_066584.1, read on the forward strand.
CTATCTGAGGATGTGAAGGTTAAAATCTTTGTATTAACTCAATAGAATGGACTTAAATAACAACATAAAGAAATAAATTTTGGTCCCTAAGATACCTCATGATGCATATGATATGAATGTTAAGATAATCTTTGTGGAGAATATATTGCCACAAAGGAAAAGAATCCGGAGAGACTGAAGGTCCACAGGAGCACAATGCATTCCATAAGGAAAGCTCACTAATGAGACAGAGACTCTGGGGATAAAAGCTATGCGTAGGCCCGGCTATAACTTGAAGACTTATGGAGACACGACGGTATTTCCATGAAAATATATCAATGGAAAGACTCGGTTGGGAAAAAAGGGAAATTGCATGTATTGTGATAACACCAATACAATAAGAAACACCCACCGGAAAAATGCGTAAATCAGGACGAGATTGAAATACTCAATCACACAAGGGAAATCAAATTCTCAAAGAAATACGAAACCAAACTCAACTGGGGAAGAAAAACTTCAACATAGGAGTAAAAGAGATATATTATCGACTACCGGTTACTGGGTAAAAAGATAATACACACTGACAGAGGGACATCCATTACCGATTAGGGTAAACATATCAAGGATGACTCACTGAGACAAATGATGCATATTCATTACCGGTTACTGGGTAAGAATGACCTCCTGGGAAAAATAAATCAAATAGGATTTACAACTACCTGTTACTGGGCAGAAGACCAAAGAGAGAGTATTTGTCACTGGTTAAAGTGAACATATCAAGGATAAACTCAGAGGTAAGAATATCCGTCACCGGTTAAGATGAACATATCAAGGATAGACTGTCAGGGAAAAATAGGAATTACAACTACCGGTTACTGGGTAGAATACCAAAGAGAGAGTATACGTCACCAGTTAAAGTGAACATATCAAGGATAGACTCAGCGGGGAGAATATGATTTATATTTGCCATTACTAGTCAGAATACCGCAAATAAGAGAAAATTTGTCACCGGTTAAAGCGAACATATCAAGGATAGACTCTCTGGGGAAAGAAGGAATTACAACTACCTTTTTACTGGGTAGAATACCAACCAAGAAGAATATCCTTCATCGGTTAAGATGAATATATCAAGGATAAACTTGCTGGGGAAACGAAAAAACAAATCCGCTGGAGAAAATCAAAAAAGTCAATTACCTTTTACCAGTTACTAGGTAAATTAACACAGGTAAAGTACTCAACATCAAGAATAATATTACCAGTTACTGGGTAATAAAATCTCGGGGGGGCAAAAGATCGATCCAGGTAAGAACTAAAAAGAAATAGTCAAATAAGACTCAATTCGATGAGGATATAACTTAAGGGGAGTGGTTCCATCCAGATAATGAACTGGAGAGGAAGCTAAAATAACAATCATCAACGAGGTAATAACTCAGTGGGGAAGGAGAAAAGATAAACTTTTTCTTCTTAAAGGGGCTGACACCTCTACACATGAAGGAGGACAAACACACTAAATTTGCATGGGGAAATAATATCACCAAAGCAGGGGACCAGAAGAAAGGTCAATGTGATAAAAAAAACGCATAGTGAAATTTATGATGATGTGTTTTATGCATGTGTATGCATGAATATGTATATGATTATACTGACAAATGAGCACAAAGAATACAAATGACGAAGATTTGAATCATCACAACTAGATACTCAACTAATCTCAACAAGATGGAAACACCAACTGGAGAACCTGCTAGAGATGAAAATAAATCATCGAGGATGTAAATCCTAACTCAAAATAATATTCAAATTCACTATGACTGGGAAAAGGCATGGAAAACATGCGTCAAACCTAAAATACTGCGGATAAAGAGGGATCTACTGAGGATCCTTATCAGAGCAACAAGTCACCACTGCGGGGAATTTTAAGCCAACACCATATCAAATGGGAGACAACCCTGTAGGGGACACCAACAATACTGCTCAGAAACAAATACTGCCTGAAGGAAGAAATCTTCTATTAGAAGACGGAATTTCGCTGGGGTCTCAAGTCACAATAAGAGGTAAAAACTCTGAGCGGGGAGAACCAGACGATGTACTGGGGATTCCATCCAAAAACATCGTTGTGGGGCTTCACTAGGGATACAACAATCTGCTAGGGCAGATCAAAGACTACAAGAGGATACAAAGATCAGCAAAAACTTCCTTAGAAGGAAAGCAATAGTCATCATACTCTTCTTGGAGATTGAGAAATAAACCAATTCCAAGGTACCAAGATATCAATCGGATTTTCAGACTCACGCAGGGGAGAAATAGTCACGGCTATGAAACAACCAAATAAAGATTCCAAGAAAATCTAGGATTGATTCACCAACAAGAACATTTCAACTAGGGAAGGATGAATTGTAAAGGGAATAACACATCATCTCTTCATGGGATGAAAATCCATTAATCATGTCGGGGATGAACAACAGACTATTGTGGAGGTAGAGTCACCAAACCACTGTCCGGGGAAAATCAACAATGCTTCACACATCAAGACTTACCGTCCTCGAGATTGTTGTCTACGTTCCTCTTTGAAATCAATTATTCTTAAAGTAAATGCCTTATTGTTTTAAGAAAAATGATTGTTCATTGATTTATTTATTTCAAAATTATCATCATAAAATATCAATTTTAAAATAGAAATAAATAAGAATACAAAATAATTGGATAAAATCTCAACTTTATTTAATAGAATGGTAGTTCGCAAATGGCGAGACTCCATGGATCTTTACAAAGTTTGAAAATGGTAATTTACATAAAAAAAGGCTACATTGAATACAATGACCACTACTCTCCCTATTAACTTTGAAATCCACTGTGCTCTTGTCTTCGGTTGAGAATGATGAATCACACCCGAATGACTGCTCAAAACCGCAACTTCGATGATCAGGACCAGCCGAATACAGTTACTTGCCATAATCCCTGGTTTTTTCCTATATTGCCCCAAGGTGGGATACTCAATCTACTGGAATATTTTTTTTTCTGTTTTTGTCTATAACTTTTGCCTGGACCGCCCTTTTGGGCGTTCAATCCACCGAGACGCTCATTTTTGCCTAAAAAGTCGCCCTTTCGGGTTTTAAACTTAGTGAGTTGTTCTTTTCTTTTTTAGGCGAAGTATTTCTTGACTGCATCGGCATTCACAGGACGCGTGAACTCTTCACCATCCATAGTTGTAAGAATCAAAGCACCGCCTGAAAAGGCTCTCTTAACAACATATGGGCCTTCATAATTAGGAGTACATTTTCCCCTATCATCAGGTTTGAAAGATAAAATCTTCTTGAGCACGAGGTCACATTCTCGGAACACACGGGGCTTGACCTTCTTATCAAAAGCTTTCTTCATTCTCTGCTGATATAACTGACCATGACATATGACAGTCAATCTATTCTCTTCAATCAAATTCAATTGATCATATCTGGTTTGGAACCATTCAACCTCTGTCAACTTGGCTTCCATTAATATACACAATGATGGGATCTCAACCTCTACGGGGAGCACAACTTCCATGTCATAAATAAGAGAGATAGGGGCTGCCCCTGTTGAAGTGCAGATGGATGTACGGGACCCATGCAAAGCATATGGGAGCATCTCATGCCAATCTTTGTACATCACAACCAACTTTTGAATAATCTTATTAATGTTCTTGTTTTCAGCTTTAACAACCTTGTTCATCTTGGGTCTGTAGGGAGAAGAATTATGATGTGCAATCTTGAAGTCTTTGCAAAGAGCTTCCACCATATTGTTATTCAAGTTCGATCCATTATCAGACATGATCTTACTTGGCACACCATAACGGCATATAAATTGATTCTTGATATCCCTTACAAAAACTTGCTTGGTCATATTCACATACGATGTCGCTTTAACCCACTTTGTGAAGTAGTCAATAGCCACCAAAATGAAATGATGTCCGTTCGAAGCTCTAGGCTCAATCATGACAATATATCAATTCCCCACATGGAGAAGGGCCATGGAGAGGAAATGACATTCAATAGTATCGGAGGAACATGAATCTTATCTACATGAATTTGACACTTATGGCATTTCTTCGTAAACTTGCAATAGTCAGATTCCATTATCAGCCAATAGTAATCCACTCTCAACATCTTCTTTGCCATAGCATGTCCGTTGGAATGAGTGCCAAAGAAACCTTTATGGACTTCAATCATCAACAGGTCTGCCTCGTGTTTATCCACGCATATGAGCAAAACCATATCGAAATTTCTCTTGTAAAGCACATCTCCATTCAGGTAGAAGTTGCCAGCTAATCTTCTCAAAGTCTTCTTATCCTTCAAAGATGCCCCAGACGGGGAAATTTGACTTTGGAGGAAACATTTGATATCATAATACCATGGATTTTCATCTTTGACTTCTTTAACAGAAAACACATGAGTTGGCCTATCAAGATGAATCACTGTCAAATTGAGAACTTCATTCCAAAACTTCACCATAATCATGGAAGCTAACGTTGCAAGAGCATTTGCCATCTGGTTTTCATCTCGAGGAATATGATGAAACTCAACCTTTGTAAAAAAGTTGATATCCTCCTCGAATAATCTCTATATGGTATCAAACCAGGTTGATTCATCTCACATTCACCTTTGAACTGATTCACAACCAAAGCTGAATCTCCAAAGATCAAAAGATACTTAATTCTGAGATCAATGGCTTCTTCAAGCCCCATAATGCAAGCTTCATACTCAGCCATATTGTTTGTACATTTGAAGGTCAATCTAGCTGTAAACGGAAAATGAGTGCCTTGAGGAGTAATAATCACCGCCCCAATGCCATTACCATACGAATTAACAACTCCATCAAATACTATGCCCGAAAGGGAACCAGGCTTTGGCCCTTCTTCAAGAAATGGTTCGTCACAATCTTTCATCTTCAAGTACAAAATCTCTTCGTTAGGAAAATCATATTGTACTGACTGATAATATTCAATAGGTTGGTGAGCCAAATGGTCAACAAAGACACTACCTTTAATAGATTTTTCAGATCGGCATTCAATATCACACACTGATAACAACATCTGCAAATGGGTAATCCTCCCAGTTAAAGCATGCTTTTAAAAAAAGTACTTGATTGGATCCATTTTGGATATCAACCAAGTAGTATGATTCAACATATACAGGCGCAGACGCTTAGCAGCCCTAGCCAATGCACGCCATGTCTTCTCAAGCATAGAATATTGAGTCTCACAGTCGATGAACTTCTTACTGAGGTAGTAAATTGCATATTCTTTCTTACCTGATTCATCTTGCTGACCAAGAACACAATCCATACTCTCTTCCAGCATAGTCAAATACATGATCAAAGGTCTTCCTTCAATAGGAGGAGACAGAATCAGACGCTCAAGCAGATATTCTTTGATACTGTCAAAAGGTTTCTGGCAATCCTCGGTCCAATCACAAGAGTGATCTTTCCGAAGAAGCTTGAATATTGGTGCACATGTGGTTGTCATATGTCATATAAATCTTGAGATACAGTTCAAGAGGACGAGAAAACCTCTAAATTACTTCTCAGTTTTGGGCGCAAGCATCTCTTGTATTGCTTTGACCTTGGCATGATCAACCTCAATACTCTTCTCGTTGACAATAAAGCCCAACAACTTACCAGAGCGAACACCCAAAATACACTTATTGGGATTCAAGCGAAGTTTATATTTCCTCAGACGCTGGAATAACTTCAACAAATGCTCAACATGCTCTTCTTCATCTCCTGATTTAGCAATCATATCATCAACATAGACCTCAATCTCTGTGTGCATCATATCATGGAAAAGATTGGTCATAGCTCTCTGGTATGTTGCACCAACAGTCTTTAAACCGAAAGGCATCACTCTATAACAGAATGTTCCCCAGGGTGTAATGAATATGGTCTTCTCCATATCTTCGTGTGCCATCTTGATCTGATTATAATCGGAAAATCCGTCCATAAACGAAAAGAATTTGAATTTGGTTGTATTTTCTACCAACATATCAATGTGTGGAAGAGGAAAATCATCTTTCAGACTGTCTTTTTTCAAATCTCTATAATCAACACACATATGGACTTTTCCGTCCTTCTTAGGAACAGGAACAATATTGGCCACCCATTATGGATACTCGGAGGTAACAAGGAACCCAACTTAAATCTGCTTTTGCACTTCCTCCTTAATCTTTACTGCCATATCAGGATGAGTTCCGCTAAATTTCTACTTGATCGGAGGGCATTCTGGATTCAAAGGAAATCTATGCTCTATAATCTCAGAATCTAAACCAGACATATCTTGATAAGACCTAGCAAACACATCAGAATATTCACGGAGAAGATCAACCAACCCCTTCTTAACCTCTGGACGCAGTCGAGACCCAATCTTGACTTCCTTCACATCATGCTCGGAATCCAAGTTGACCAATTCAATATGCTCTTCAAATGGATGAATGGCTTTTTCCTCATGCTCAAGCAAACAAGATAACTCATCAGATACTTCTTCATCATCATTTTATTCCTCAGCTTCAAACACAGGAAAATCAAAGTTTGAAGAGGGAGTAGGATCATTACATTCAATGGATTTGAGAACCAATCTGCATAATGATTTGATATTTTGATTTTAGAGAAGTGGAGTGAGAACAAATATTATGCAGATGGAAAGATTATTATTTATTTATTTGGTTTTTTTTTTGTGATTACCATTTTCAGAAAAAGCATAAAAGTAAAAATAAACATCATAGATGTGGATGAATAAAATTGTATTTTATTGATGATAATAACGAAAACGTCCAACAATGTTTCACTTCTCCCTTAGGCATAAGAGAAGGATTTTTCTTAAAATAATAAAAAAAATTACTTTGAACGATGCATAACAACAGGAACATCAACAATAACCCAATTGTTGCAAGTTTGGTCGTGTGTCACAAAGTTGGCATAAGCTTCGTCTTCATCAATATCTTCAATAATGGTGGCTGAGTGTTGATCATCCTTGTGAATGAACCCTCCATTGCGGAAAACTTATTGCATAGACTTGACATTGGTGTTGAATGGCCCTTGCTGAAATCACATCCCTGCTTTATTCTTGTTCTAAATGACTTCCACAACACGACCCCATCTGTCGGTGCTACCACCCTGAACAATCTCTTAGGCATCCTTCAGAGAAGACATGGGTGCCCTAGCCTTCTTCAATTCATCAGCAACATATAAGGCTTGGAACGGCGTTCCAACCTCTTCCTCAGCATCTACATAAGTAAAAGATGACAAATGGCTTACTAACAACGCTTTTTCTCCACCAACAACGACAAGCTTGCCGTTCTTCACAAATTTCAACTTCTGATGCAGCGTAGACGTCACGACGCCAACTTCATGGATCCAAGGCCTTCCCAAGAAATAGCTGTAGGCCGGGTGAATATCTATCACTTGAAAAGTAATTTGAAAATCACTCGGACCTATCTTAACTGGAAGGTCCATTTCTCCAATGACAGTTTTTTGAGAACCGTCAAACGCTTTAATAACCACGCCATTGTACCTCATCAGGGCGTCTCAGAGTATTGAGTGGACATAGTTTTGTGAAAGTAGGAGAGTAACTCCTAAGATACTAAGGTAACTCTCACACACATACACACACATACACATACACACACGTACATACACGCGCGCACACACACATACACTTAAAGGCTCTTTTGAACCTCTTTTTAAACTATTAAAACTCTTAAAAATGTTTTAAGCCCAAGCTACTTGATCAGGAATATGCCAACTTCTCTTTGAAGCATTTTATGAGCTTCCTAATTGATTGGGACCTTAATTCAATTGATTATATATTCGATTGTGACAGTATCTTAATGAGTGGTAATATCTCTATATCTAATCTTTCCAAAATAGGCTTAGCTTATCGATTATTTTGATCATCCAATCGATAGGGACAAGGAGTCAATCAATTGGGTCATTGAATTCTCCCATGGATTGTTTCCCTTTTTTGGTTCTATCATATCTTATGTAAAGTAGGCGCCTCTCCTTCTCATTTCACACCAAACCTCAGAATTTCTCTATTTGTTTGGAATTTATCTTTCTTTTCTCTCTCTAAAAATAATTTTCTTTCGCCTAAGTTGTCTTAGTACCTTTGAGTGAAAATGTACTTGTCAGGACATTGTATTGGCGTTGTGTTGTTGTTATTGTTCTCGATAGTATGATATTCTTGAGAAATCGAGTTTGGTTCTTGAGATTATTCGGTCTTAAAATATCTATTTGGTTCTAGAACTTAGTCGGATTTTTTTTATTATTGAGATTATCCTGGAAAATCCTTAATTGATTCATTAGCTCATCCAGGGTAGAATCTTTCATTTTGGTTGGGTTAATCCATTGTGAAATCTCTATATTCAATTGTGTTAAAGGTTCATGTGCATAACTTGTAAAATCTCAAGTTCATAGTCAAAATATCAAGAAGATCTCTTTGGGACATGAGTAAGCCAACGTTGGGCCGAACCTGAATAAATTACCGGTGCAATCTCTCTAAACCCTTATCTCTTTATTTCTGCAAGTTACTTTATTGTTTTTAATTTTCGTTATTCATTTCACTTTGATCTTAAAGAATACTAACACAATTTATTTTTTAAGTAATCAAAACTTAAAATTAATTTAGGATTTTGAATACCACAATTCAACCCACCCCCCATCCCCACCGTGCTTGAATTCACTTGTCCAACAAGTGGCCTCAGAGTCTAACTCCCGTTAAAGAATAATTGTCCCATGAGGAAAAAAGAATTCATGTTATTCACTAAATAAAACCCCATCCTTTAAGGGAGAAGTGTATAGTTTGTGGAAATAAAAATGAAGTTTTTCATAGAAGAGATGGATCGTGGTATTTGAAACTACTGATATAAAGTGGGAAAGGTTGGATACATTAACTCACGAGTATGAACTCTTTAGAATGAAATCCGATGAGAATATAAATCAAATGCAAACACGATTTACTCATATCATGAGTCATACGAGAACTCTAGGAAAAACAATTTCAAATAAGGAACTAGTTATAAAAATTCTTAGATGCTTAAACCGTAGCTGGTAACCTAAATTCACTACTATTTGAGAATCTAAGAATCTAGAAACTATGGACACACACACACACACACACTCTTTTTGGTAAATAACAAGAACATGAGATGGAGTTAAAGAGACTTGTTGATGACGAAGACGATGAAAAAAAAAGAAGAAAAGTATTGCATAAAAAAGTCACAAGAATTAAAGATATGGAGCTAGAAGATAAAAAGTGTCCAAGTAAAACTAATGAATTCATGGAATTCATGTTTCAAAAATGCAAGGAATTCCTAAAGCACTAAAAACAAACTTCAAGGCTCCAGAAACAAAGTGAAGAAAGTTCCTCGTTCATTTCTAGATATCATCATTGTGGATAGAAAGGGCACATAAGACCAAACTTCCCTCAAAACTAGAGAAGAACCCAAAATCAAAGAATGTTCAAGAAATCCCTAAGAAAACAAAGAGAGCATACATATCATGGGATAACGATGATATAAAATCCTAAGATAAGGAAGAAGAAAACATTTGTATCATGGAAAACCATCAAGCCGATAAGGTAACCTCTCACTTTTCCTATTAGGATTTATTTTGTATTTGTAAGAAGTTAACAAAAGAAATAAGTAAATTAGAAAAAAAAACCTCTACCTCCAAATATACTATCTCTTCCCTTTAATTGAAAAATAAAAACATGTTGGAAGAAATAGAAAGTCTTAGAGAGAGACAAGATGATCTAATTCAAAACTCTTCTTCCTCTCACAAAGTCTTAGATGAATCTATCAATTTTGATTAATGCAACATTTTGATAAATAAAATTGATGATCTTCAAAACATACTTGGTAAATTCAATAAAGGAAGAAACAACTTGAATCTTTTGTTAGGAAACCAAAAAGCGTCTCACAATAAGGTTGATATTAATTATGAACCTAAGAACAATAGTAAAAGTTTTAGTAACATTTGCAATGTTAAGTCAACCTCTCATTGCAATACCTTAAAATGCAACTATTTTAATAAGGGTTAGATATATTTGTGGTCCTCCTAGATATCTCAAATTTCGTTTTTACTCCCTCAGAATATTTGCTTCAAAGAATGGTCCTCATAAATATTTCCATCCATATTTTTTGTCTCTAATACTAAAATTGTCGCTAATTCAGTCGCTAAGTAATAAACCGTCGCTAATTTTTTCACTAAGTTGTAAAAATCGTCACTAAGTTGTATGAGGGACCAAAAGTGTGGATGTAAAATTTTAGGAGGACCATTCTTTGAAGCAAATATTTGAGGGAATAAAAACTAAATTTGAGATATTTAGGAGGACCACAAATATATTTAACCATTTTAATAAAGAAGATCATATTGTCATGTTCTATTTTATAAAGAAAATCCATGAGAGCAAAGAAGGACATCCTCCTTCATACTTTTATAAAGAGTCTTGGGAGCATAAAAAGAGAAATGGGTATGCTCATAATATGTATTTCAGTAACATCAAAGGATCCAAGAATATTTGAGTACCAAAGATAGAAAAGTCAAATTATGATGTATATGATGATACCGAAAGTTTCTCTTCAAATCACACAACTGAAAAAATAAATATTTTCTATTGTTATACTCTTACATGAGAAGAAATCTCTTTGCATAATAAAAACAAGACAAAATCATTGAATATTAGCTTAAATAGTCAATTGGTCTCTATAAGTTGACGTATTTTTTATTATTCATCCTTGTATCTTTTTTTTGAAATAATCCCTAAATGTTAAAATATTTTTGGTTTTAGTCCCTAAAGTTAAAATTTGCAGGAAACTAGCAGATTTTCCTGCGAATTTCAACTTTAGAGACTAAAACCAAATGAAACTCAACACTTAAGAACTTTATCCAAAAAGAAGAAGTGACAGGGACAAAAAATAAAAACACGCCAACTTACATGGACCAATTGACTATTTAAGTCTGAATCTTTGATTTTTGGTAAGATCCATAATCTTACCCTTTAGTCTTTCTAATTGATTAAAACTTTATTGCACAAGTTAGTTAATATTAAGTAAGTTGTGTAACAAATGCAATAAAATATATTCAATTCTTCTATATGCATGGTCTTTAAAACCCTTAATGTAAAATATTTTTAAAAGTTCCTTTCGAAAAGACCATGACTATAAAAGAACTCATACATATTACCTTTGATGAACTAATCCCTAATATGTAAAAGTAGAGGTTGTTAATTATGCAGGTATCTCTGGAAGAACATTATTGGAAGATGATGATCAATGGAAAAAAAATATAAAAGACAAGAGGAAGTACAAATGGAGAGATCCAGGTTGAAGAAGTCAAATTAGAGAATCAATGTCTATCTTAAGAATGAAGGATCATTAAGGATCATCTCATTCAAAATGTTAATGGAGATATTTCTGAGGGAATTACATCTCAACACTCACTTAGAAAGGTATGTAACCTTATGGATTTTGTTTCACCAATTAAGTCGAAGGAAATTATTGAATTTATCATTAAAGAACATTGGTTTCTTGCTATGCAAGAAAGATTAAATCAATTTTAGAGAACCAACGTTTGGGAACTCATTCCTAAAAGGTAATTGAGTGATTGAAACCTTAGTGGATCTTTTGCAACAAGCTTGATGTTTTTGAAAATGCTTTAAAAAATAAAATTAGACTCATTGCAAAAGGTTAAAATAAACACCAAATCATAGATTTTGATGAAACTTATGCTCTTGTAGCTTGACTAGAAGCCATAAGGATGTTTCTAACCTTCTCATGCATTATGTTTTCATAAAACCTTCCAAATGGATGTGAATATTGCATTCTTGAATTGTTACATCCATAAGAAAGTGTATGTTGATCATTCTTCCGATTTTATAAAACTCTTCTTACTCATGCTTTCAAAATGAAAAGGGCTCTCTACAATATGAAACAAGCTCTTAGAGCCTAGTTTGATAGTCTAGACAATTTTCAGCTTGAAAACAAGTTTCTAAGAAGGAAGAATGATATATTTTTTTTTTAAAAATCAAACATTTTCTTCTTATGCATGTTCTTTTTGGTCGATTCGATGCTACCAACGAACCTTGTGCAATGATGTATATGATATGATGCAGATTAAAATAGAAAGACAAGTGAGCTTTTTGTACTATCTTGGGTGTACAAGAAGAAGTGCTTACCAGATGACGATTGTCAATCCTGGTGGATTTGATCAAGACGTTAATGGTGTTTTTCAATGAATATGTTCAAGGTGTTGACGTTGAACCTGGAACCTCTTAGAAGGTTAAGAGGCTAAATTTATAACATATTTACCAGTCTTTTATTTTGGACCAACTCTCATATAAAATAATTCATAGAGAAGAAAAATCGACAATGGTTTGTCGTTCTCTCGAATGGGAGAGTTTTCTCAAGTTATCTTGAGGTTTTGAGGTAGTACACTTAATAGAGATTGAAAATTGGAAAACTCTAATTGGATTTCTAGTGAGTGATTTATTAATTACTTAGTCAATTTATTTATTTTTACTGACATTGGGTTGAGTTTCTAAGTGTTTGTAGAGAAAAGTGGTGCAAAATACCTAGAGCGCAATATTAGTCTAAGGCACAAGAAGACTGAAAAGATGTTATCCAAAAGACTTCTAAAAGAAAATAATTATCTTTTGGAGAAACCAAAGAAAAAAAGAAGTAGATTCTAGAATTACCTTTCAATTTTGAAAGGTTCAAAGACATTTGAGTTTTGGGAGAAGCTCTCAAAAGCTTACCTACTATTTGATCTTAAAACCTGATGATACCTTTCGTGGGGAGAAGTAAGACCTTAGATCCTTTTTGTGCCTTACTCCATATTGTTATTGTTCATCTCTTTATCATGTTACTCGTTCTTAAGATAATGGGTGATTTATGTGTTATTAGTTTTCCCACCTTTTGATTATGCCAAAGGAGGATAAGTATATTCATAGAGGAGTAGAGTATACTCTCTAATCATGTGAGGGAGAGTTTAACCACTCCAAACTTTATCTTTGTGTTTTTTCTTTTACCACCTCTTTAAAAGATGTGTTGTCATCATTAAAAGATGAGAGGATGTGAATTTATGTGTTTATAAGTATGAACTAGAAGAAAAGTTGATCGTAAGTCAGTAGATTAGATTTTAAATCCTTTGTCATGCTTTGTAAAAACTTTGTAGTCTGATTTTGTAATGGATTAAGTACCTCATGAACTCGTTTCATTCGTTGATTTTTTTCTTTTATATATATATATATATATATATATATATATATATATATATATATATATATATATATATATATATATATATATATATATATATATATATATATATATATATATATATATATATATATATATATATATATATATATATATATATATATAAATTAAATTTGAAACCTCATGATTTTGTAAAGACCGAAATACAATTCAAATATTAAAGAGACGGATATTAGAATTTAAAAGAAAATGAAAAAAATATTGATTAATAGTTGAGATTTACAAAACTTTAAAAAAAAAACTTGAGAAAAAAAGATAGAATAGAGCAATTTCTAGTGTCATCACTTGAGTCAACATTTGTTTAATTTCATGTTTTGAACATATATAATTGATTTTGAAGATGTAAAATTAATTTTAATACATTAATTTAAAATAAAGTTGATTTCACTTTTATAATTATAAGTTTTGATTTAAAATTAATAAATTTAAGTATAATTTCTATATTTAAGTTTATCATTCAATTCATTTTATCGTTCAACTCACGGGATAAATTTAATCTCTTGACATTCATTGTAGTTCCTTTCAGGATTTTTAAGATTCTCCTTCTTACGTTGATTAACAACTTTGACTTGTTTTGCCATCAGACTAATGTTCAAATTAACACATGTAAATTACTATTCGACGATTCAAATGAAGCCTAATCAATAGGAGTACAACTAACGCACTATCTTAGTTCATCATGTTTGACTAAATATTTGTCATCAAAATATAGTCGTAATTGAATACTTATATAATAAACAAATAGTAGTTCAATGTTTGTTATGATATATATACGTAAAGATCAATGACGTAGCTTGTGTTATATATTTTGTTTTGTTTATGATCAATAATTGACTTTAATAGACATGCATTTTACTATATAAAATAATCTTAAGTTTTTAAATAATAAAAAATGAGAAAATTAAATGTAGATCAAAATTTTAAACTATCAATTAATGAGTAACGGATATTCCACCATATCACGCTAATATTTTTAAAATATTGATATAATATGATAAATTGATATTTTTTATTGAATAATCGTATACAATTATTTTACACCGTCAACATGTGTATATTCATTAAATTCATGAATAATCAATACTATTCTCATGTTATATAATTAATTCTAAAATATTTCAACAATTTAGCATAATTATTTTATACTATAAATGCATATTTTATATTCTCATAATAGTTTTAACAATGAAATAATTTTTATAAAATATTGTTAATAATATCAGTTGTGTAGTTTTTTTTATAAATAAATAGATGGTAAAAATCCTACCACTAAATAGTATAGAAGTTAAGTTGCCATAAAAAGTAACAAAAATACAAAAGCCAACCAAAGGAGAACAAAATGGAAAAATGCAAAACAAGCTACAACGAGAAAAGTCCAACAACACCAAACAAAAAACAAAAGCCTTAAAATAGAAGTCGCACTACGAATCTCCACCAACAACACAAAGATTAGAACTTCGGCCAATAGACCCACCAACAACAGACCACAAACACAATGGCTACACCAGAATTACTAAACACATTGAAGCAGGTCAGACCTCTTGAACCGCTATTGGTTAAGATACTGGATAAGATTCGGAAGGTAGTCAGAGAAAAGGAAGGAGTTCACACATACCCAACTACAAAACCAACTCCAAGCAAGAAAAAATACTATTCTCTTTCAACTCTTTCACGTTTGTTATCTTACCATAAACGTGTTTATCATTACACACTAAGCAAATAGACCAAATGACTGCATGCTAAATCATGGTAAAACTCTCCTAGACTTAGACTTACCCCTTAAAGATATGAAAAATCAAAAAGAGTCATAAGGTCCTTAGGAAGAGCCACCTAAATCCCTAACCACCCAAAAATATCATACCATACATTAGAGGACTGAGAACAAGTAACAAACAAGTGAAGGTCAGATTGAATCCAATCCCCGTAAAGGATGCAAGAGGTAACCTATGGATCCACAATGACCCTCCTATTGAACAAATTGTCTCTAGGGAGAAACCTATCCAAGAGAAGCTGCCAAGAGAATACAACAATTTTAAATGAAGCCCAACTATCCCAAATAAGGGAAAGACACGGAAAATCCTTAACTAACGAAGGGTCAGAACCATGACGAAGATCATGAAGGATTTGATATGGCGATGCCATAGAGAAAATACCATATCTAGAATGAATTCAAATCCATCTATCACTCTCCCCTACTAAACTGAAGCTCTCAGAGGACCAAGAAAAAGTCGAGACCAAAGGTTCTTCCCGGATGAAGAAAGATCTTCTCCACCTAAGATCCAACACAAATCTCCCATCTTTCCACCTCTCTACCTCACTAATAGTCTCTTTTAGCACTTGAGAAATAGAAAAGAGACCTGACAATCTGACTTTAAGAGGAGTTCTGCCTAGCCAAGAATCTTCCCAAAAAGAAGTCTGAAAACTTGTTCCCACCTTATTAACAAAACCTGACTCAAACCAAATAATTGGCTGGTAGTTAACTTGAGTTGTTTATGCGTCTATTTTGTTTTGTTTATGCACATATTTTGGCTAATAGTTAACTTAAAAACTTCACAATAGCAATAAGTTGGCAACTATTTTTATTTCCTTATTAAAAAAAATCTCTAATATTAATTAACTCACGCAATAACATTAACAAGACTAAAAAAATTAAGAGTAAGAGTATATAAAATCCACAAGCCATATAATTTAAATATCTAAATCTTAACTCAATCGTAGAAATCGGTATTGATAAATTGAATTTAAATTAGAGTTCGAACTTGATATTCTATACTTATGATTTTTTAGAGGTTATTATCATTTCATCTTTATTAAAAATAAAAAATTTAAAATTTAAAATATTTATTAAAAATTTATTTATTTTTCAAACTCTTTTCCATTAAAAATTAGAGGGTTAACACCTAAAAAAATACAAACAAACAAAATTAAAAAAAAAAAACTAAACTAAACTAAAAATCAAAATTAAACTATTTCTTTCCATTTTCAAAATTTGGATTCCATTTTTAAAATGTAGAAGAGACAGAAAACAAACACATCATAACCTTTACCTCTTCATTTTTCCTCCACTTGACTTTCTTTGTCTCTTCTTCTCTTTAGAGGTTTCTTCTTGTCAGCCCCTATTTTTGACTTGGCACCCCCACAAGGGGTTTGCAATTATATTTTTGCCCTTACTAGAAATTTTGTGTTTTTGATAAATACCTGGTTTTTGATGCAGATACCAGATTTTTTTTAGCATTTTTTACCGTTTGGATGAAGAACTTCTGGATTTTATTCAAGTGTACAAGATATTTCACAAAATAATGCAAAAATACTTGATATTTTGTACATTGTTGGTAAAAATTCAAGGATTTTTGGAAAAATGATAAAGAAACACCGAAAATTTAAAATATTCGGGACAAAATTATCGGATATTTGGAAAGAACCGCTAACTTATAAAACCTACCGAATTTTTTGAAATATCCGGTACACACCAAAATTTCCAGAAATTTTAAAAAATCTAGTAGACAGTAAAGAAATTATGGAAAAACTTTTTTTGTTGACATTTTTAAGAAATTATACCAGATAAAACACATTCATATAATGAAAAAAATGATAAAAATCATTACAAAACAAATTATGTTGACTTCCTAGCTTCTTCTTCCTAGTGCTTAATATGTCCCGCATATGTTGATTCCCATGCTCTTGCAACTTCACTACCGTTTTGTCTCCATCGGTTTGTGACGAATGGCAAAGGACAATTGAGTTTCAACTTCACCTAAACCCAATTATTGTTGTTAACATAACCAACTCCAATCATTTTGTGTCTACTTAAAGCTAAACAAGGAGTTATCACTAATGCGAAGAATGTGATGTTAAGGTTCCTTGACAACGAGACCAATATAACATTGTATCTAGAAGCAATAGGGCAACCCATATCAAGAATCACCATCCACTTCTCACGACCCTGCACACTTAAGCTAGCTACATGTAACTTACTCCTAACTTCCAGTATCGTGTCATAGAACAAATTGGAATACAATTTATGGTGTTGATAAACTTCAATATTTAACTGCGTCTGAACCAAAGGCCAAGACTCTTTGCCTCATCCAAGTAAAGCTGTAATAGCCCAAAAACTACAATTTCCATTTGCTGCATCTCGAAAAATATGATCCTTCACAAAGCGTCCGTGCGCTCGCGGAAAATGATTGAACATATTCGCCACTAAACTTTATTTATTCCAAAATAGGAAAGGAAAAATATCGATAAACCCTTAAAAGAAAATGAAGATGGTCATCGCAAACATATTCAGGTTTGGGAGTCGATTACGTAAGAGGAAGGTATTAGCACCCCTTACGTCTGTTGTACTCAACGAGAACCTTTTAGTTAAATTTGTGATTGAAGGTTAGCTTAAATTAATTATTTTCTTCGAATGATCAAAAGTGCAAAAGGAAAAAGAAAGGGGTCCAATTTTTTTTTATATTAGGGTGTTTGACGAAATTGCAGACCTCACTCCTACGTATCCTCAAGTACAATGAGGAATTCAAAGTTACGCAGTTCTTTGTAGAAAACCATGTATTAGTTGGTTTATTTTATTAAACAAGTGTTTAAATCACGCTCTAATGGTTAAACGTTGCTTGTGCTCGTAATTGGAGGCTGAAAGTGTTTGTTTGCATTCACGTTAGAACGAATTAAACAATTTTCTTTTTTAAAATCTTTTCGATCGCATGGGGCGAGAAAATAAGTTTTATGTGTTTGAGTATGTTTTAGGGTTGAAAGACGAGTATTTATGACTTGCAAGCCATTACGGCTTGGGTCTAATACTCGAGACTATTATTGCATATTACACCCAAGTAGTCGTTCTAATCCAATTTTTTGTCATAGAGTTTGGAATATTTACGAGTATTTTAAGCAAAATGCAAACACTCAGGCTTATAAGCTATTATGGCTTGGACTTAGTGTTCGAGACTATGACTGGACATTACACTCATGTAGTCTTTTTCTTTCAATTTATTGAAAAAAAGAATATGCATTTGAATTTTGGTGAAAGACGAGTATTTATGACTTGTAAGCTATTATGACTTGGGTCTAACACTCGAGACTATGATTGAACATTTCACCCAGGTAGCCTTTTTTCTTCCATTGTTGTTTGAAATAGTCAAAGTATGAATTAATCATTTTGATTTTAATTGAGAAAAGAGTTTGATGTTGGGTCAAGCATTTGATTTGTGTTGCGAAGCGAATTGTGAAAATGGTTTGAAGTAGATCGGGCTTTGAAAATGAAGCATGTGGTGGAGCAAATGACATTTAAACAAGCAAAAACATTATGTTATTAATTAACTAGTATTTGGATTAATCTATTAATTTAGTAAATTAAAATTAATTACTTTAATTATTTAATTGAAATTTTTTATCCAATTATTAACTAAATTAATTATACATAATTTACTAAATTAATTAATTAAAATAATACTAATTAATTAATAATAATGATATAATGAAAAGAAATAAAAAAATTTATTAAAAAGAGAATGGGCCCAATGGCCGAATTAGAAAATAAATGAGTTAGGGGTGCGCTGCATAGTGGGGTGCATTAGCAAAACTGAAGCCAATTAGATATGAAAAGATTCCAAAATTTTGTCTTAAAACAAATGAGACTTGGTGATAATTGGTAGAGTAGTATCTTGCGCGATATCATTGAAACTTCTCAATAATGGGACAATATTTCAAGTTATAAGACTAAGACCCTTCGAGGAATAGCAAAGCATAACCTCAAATGAAACAAACAAGACTCTTTGATAATCGGTAGAGCAGTATCTTTCGTGATATAATTGAAATTTCCCAATAACTGGAAAATCTTTCAAGTTTTAAGACTACAATCCTCTAAAGATTAGCAAAGCAACCTCAAATGAAACAAACAAGACTCTCTGATAATTGGCAAAACAATGTATTTCGTGATATAATTGAAATTTCCCAATAATGGAATTATCTTTCAAGTTATAAGACTAAGATCCTCTGAAGATTAGAAAAGTAACCTCAAATGAAACAAACAAGACTCTCTGATAATCGGTAGAGTAGTATCTTTCATGATATAATTAAAATTTCCCAATAAGGGAACAATCTTTCAAGTTATAAGACTAAGATCCTCTGAAGATTAGCAAAGCAACCTCAAATGAAACAAACAAGACTCTATGATAATCGACAGAGCAATATCTTTCGTGATATAATTGAAATTTCCCAATAATGGAAAAGTTTTTCAAGTTATAAGACTAATATCCTCTGAAAGTTAGCAGAGAAGCCCCAAATGAAACAAACAAGACTCTCTGAGAATCGACAGAGCAGTGTGTTTCGTGATATAATTGAAATTCCCCAATAATGGAAAACTATTTCAAGTTATAAGACTAAGATCCTCTTAAAATTATCAGAGCAATCTCAAATGAAACAAACAAGACCCTATGAGAATCGGCAAAGTAGTACCTTTCGTGATATAATTGAAATTTCACAATAATTGAACAATCTTTCAAGTTATAAGACTAAGATCCTCTCAAGATTGACAAAGAAGAATCTCATATGTTCATCTGGCGGGGAAAATAATCTAGAAAACACTCCCTTGGGTGAAGGTTTATTTGGCAAAGCTCTACATGGGAAAAGTTCCAAGGAGACTTTTTAGGGTAATCTATGCTTGGGGGAAAATAGTGAAAATATTGGGGAATATCATCATCAACATAAAGTTGAAGAATGACTTAGTGGGGAATAACCCCATGAGCTCATGCAGGGTAATAACTCTCTCAGAGAAATACCGCCGACTTGGCAGAGGACCAACCTGGATACTTATGATTGACCCTGGATCCTGATTTATATTATGTTATGTATATTTGATTTTTGTTGTATGGTACTCCATCTCAGTGGGAGTACTATGCACAAATTGATGCATTTAGATGTATGTAAGGATACAACGGTTTGGATGAATTTTGTAATGTTTCTTCGCCTCAAAGGAAATGTTATACAATGATGCATGAAATGCATGTGGGAATGCAGAAGATTGATATAATTTTGTTTAGTGAAACTCTTTGTCTCAGTGGAAAAGTTATGCATGAAACGAATCATGTAATGCATGTGGAAATGCAAATGGTGATCTTTTTGTGCGAAATTGGTCTCCTTTTCTCCAGGGTGGGATTTTAGGGTACCAATGTCAACTATATTTAGATGAAGGAAAATGTCAGTATGATGGACTTTTATTCCGGGAGACTAATGGACATTGGTAAGTTGAGTGAGCATGACTTCTTGACACTCATAATTTGATGATGTTAAGATCAATAAGAAGACGTGGATGCCCCTGAAGGAGAATTGCCATCCAAGGCGCAGCGGAATTTAAAAATTTCTCCATTTAGTGATCCTTACGAATGGGCATGATCAGTGATAGAATCGTTACCTCTTGTGACGATTCAAACCTTTGGTGCAGATCTCTTGTAACGATCAAAACCTTGGATACAAATCCACAGAGAGATCACGAGCATTGAACGATGACAACGTCTCTACTCAGTCCACACGAACGGATTCCTTCAATCTCAGTGCTAGCTGGTACGAATGAAGGCTTTGAGTGAGAGAGAGAGGGAAACGAAACTCCAAGTCTTCATTTGAGTTGAGTCTGAGTGGAGTGACAATGCTTCTACCCAAGGGGTTCTATTTATAGAACCACTTGTGTGGGCTTTAAGCTAAAAAGCCCACTTAAGTGTATTTTGGCCCATATCTCATAATATGCCAAAATCACTTAAGTATTTGGTACCTTACCATATTTCATCTCCCACTTAAGTGCACCGTACCTTACGGTGTTCCTTAGTTACTCTATTTCTCATCAATCCGTCCTTTGTGTGTGACCCTGTAGGTTTTCGCGACGTTGACAATTATATTAAATCACGCATTTAACATAATAAACAGTGAGCGGTATCTAGCAACACATCACTGCTACCCAAGACACGAAAATGTCATGTGATCTAACAAAACCTCCTGTGATAATAATTATGTTTATAATTACCCCTTTGCCCTTATGTCTATATTGAACACAAGGTATATACCGTGTCACCCTTGTCCAGTTCAATATTGGGTCCATAGACATTTATCCTGTTACGCAGGATGGGCAAATTCCATCTAGGACACTCATGTCCCTCAGCATGCTTTGTGGAGTACCCATCAATTGTCTTTATGGTTATCCAGTTACGGACAACGTTGGATCAGCAATAAAGCACTCGACTCTACATCTAGGATCCATAGTGGTTTCAGGTCGAAGAGTGGTATACACTATTATCACCATGAGAATAACTTATGACACCTTGCATAACTTTCTATATAGTATTCTCACAGTGGGTCAATCCGGTATAAATATTACTCCTAATATTCATACCTATTTTTAAGACTTGATAACTCTTTATCCATGATCCATGAGATGTGATCATCAGTCTACAAACATAATAGTCTTAATGCTTTAATGTTATCCCACTTCACATTAAAGTTCGACTACGGATACTTTAAGAATAGTGTCCTTATGTTTAATGTATTCTCATGATTAATTCACATTTAATACATTAAACGGACTATCTATTCCAGGGACTTTATTAAACAACCATAATAAAGAAAAAGTCTTTTATTATTAATAAATAATTCGATACAAGTACCAAAAATATTGGCCTCTAGGGCTTACACCAACAGCCCCTAGTGCCCCAAGTTAGATATGTTGCTGATAAACTGCGTATGAGCGAGTTGTTGAGAGAACATGATTGTTTATGTTGAAAGGGCCATGGTGAACTGTAAATTATTTAATGACATTATACTACGAGGGATCTATTAGGAACTATCGATCTCCCTTTAGACATTTAAAAGTAAAAAAAAACAATTTATTATTCTTTTCAAATGCTTTTATTATTGACCAAAGTCTTAATGCAATGTTTATAAAAGATAATGACATTTTGCAAACAAGCAGATAAAATAAAAATAATTATGCATATTTTTTATGAGAAAATCATCTTTTATTGATTTGACCAGTAAATGGGTAATAATACATAGGGACGCAATTCCTTGAAGGGGTAATTACTGTGCAAGAAAAAGTAAAATGGCAATGGGAATTGTTGAGTTTCCATTGAATTACAACACTGCTATAGTCCTTATCTCTATAAAGGTATCAACATGTTGCTTCTAAGGAGAGCGACTTAATCTATTCTTCTCTTCTAGAGCTTTCCAAGATAACATGGATTTATAGACCGCAGTCTTTGCCTTGGAAAATTCCCTAACTTTTGTCTGGACCTCCCTTTCGGGTTTTCAGTTCATCGGGATACCCATTTTTGCCTAAGTCTCCCTTTCAGGTTTTCGACATAGTAGGTGATATTCTTTTGATTTTATCCCTAGTTTTTGTCTGGACGTTTATATCATTTTTTGTCCATCGGGACATCCATTTTTGCCTTAGTTGTATTTTCAAGTTTTTGACTTAGCAGGTCTTTTGTATTCCACTTTTTAAGGAAAAGTATTTTTTGACTATGTCTGCATTCATTAGGAGTGGAAATTTGTCGCCATCCATACTTGTAAGGATCAAAGTGCCTCCAGAAAAGGCTCTTACTACAATGTTTGAACCTTCGTAATTCGGTGTCCACTTTCCCCATGAATCCTTGTGAATCGACAGGATCTTCTTTAGCACCAGATCTCCTTCTTGGAATGCTCGAGGTCAAACCTTCTTGCCAAATTCTTTCTTAAGATGCCTCTGATAGAGTTGACCGTGACATAACGCTGTCAGGCACTTCTCCTTCTCCTCTATAAGGTTGAGCTGATCAAACCTTGTTTTGATCCATTCTTCCTCATCAAGCTTAGCCTCCATCAAGAATCTCAGCAAGGGGATCTTAACTTTTATTGGAGGGACTACTTCCATGCCATAAACTAATGAGTAAGGGGTTTCCCCTATTGAAGTGTGAACTGACGTTCGATAGTCGTGCAATGCAAAAAGTAGCATTTCGTGCCAATCCTTATACGTTATCACCGTTTTTTGGATGATCTTCTTGATGTTTTTGTTTGCTTCTTCAAAGGCGTCGTTTATCTTGGGTCGCTATGACGATGAGTTGTGATGTTCAATTTTGAAGTTTGCATACAACTCATTCATCATCTTGTTGTTAAGGCTGGACCCATTATCAGTGATGATTTTGTTGGGAACCCTGTAACAACATATGATATTGTTCTTCAAGAAATGGGTAACCTCCTGAACAACCAATACCCTCATCATCTTAACCTCACCCAAATTCACAACCTGAACAAACAACACCATATCCCTATGATATTCCCCCACCACCAACCTCTGATGCCATCATCATTCCCACTCACGATCCCGCTGACACCAATCCATCTCCACCACCTTCCCCAACCTCTAACTCTAAATCAGAAACTGCCTTCCCCACATTAGAAGAAACAATAACCTTGTTTGCAGAGTCTTTAGTGGAGAAGATCAAGTCTCTGTCTATCAACTCTAGCATCAGTGATGATCCCTCTGCAGTACGGATCCACTGGAACAGAGTGATCAGATGGATGACCTCTGAAGCCTTCAAACTGAAAGGCATCTCTGAACAAGTCCACAACGACTTCATCAGAGACGCTGGAATGAGGCTACAGGCTCGCTTGACCAGAGAGGCTAAAGAAAAGGTCAGGAAGGAAACAGAAGAGAAAGCTCGCCTAGAAGAAGAGCAAAGGATCAGAGAAGCTGAAGAAAAGGTTGTTGCTGCTGAGGCAAAAGCAAAAGCTGAAGTTGAAGAAGCAGCACACATTGCTGCAGAGGAAGCTGCCAAGGCAAGTGTTGATGCCATGACTCAGGGGGAGCAATCTACCTCTGGTTTTGCCCCTCTGGTCTTAAAGACTCTGGAGGAACTACAAAAGGAACAAGAAGTGGTACGAGCTAGGTTGGACCACTTAGGCTCTTTGTTTTTTGCTTTTCCTCTGATGTTTTTTTTTCTTTCTGATCTATGCTTTCATTGTTTCCTATCTGTACCTGTTTTTCTCTTATATATATGAATGTCCATTTCCTGCTTTTCCTTCTATGTCTTTTTGATTCTGACAAAAAGGGGGAGAACTAAAACATCTCTAA
The DNA here is from genome assembly GCF_024323335.1 of Lathyrus oleraceus. Taxonomy (NCBI): domain Eukaryota; kingdom Viridiplantae; phylum Streptophyta; class Magnoliopsida; order Fabales; family Fabaceae; genus Lathyrus; species Lathyrus oleraceus. The sequence continues at coordinate 305,955,992 of NC_066584.1, forward strand.
TGAAAACATATATCTAAAATCTCTCAAGGCACTACGAACATTAATAAATCCTAATGACTTATGACAACTAAAGTTATGCAGGAAAATAGCTAAGGTACAAAACCAACTCCACACAAGGAAGGTCCGGTAAGAACTTCTGTTAAATTTGATGATCTAACTCAGGGGGAGTCCACTCTCTTTATCTGTTTATGAGATATTACATACTGTTTCATCATTATTCTGACTTGTTTTGTCATCATAAAAAAGGGGGAGATTGTAAGAACAAATTTAGTTCTACAATGTATCTCTAAGATTTTGATGATAACAAAGGATGAAACAAAAATGATACCCTAACAAAATTTTTCTAAGTGTGCAGGACTCTGATCAAAACAATCAGATAGACAATCATCAGATACAGAATCAAGCGCTAAGACACTACTCAGAAGATACGTGACCAGAAGGCTCTGACTCTGATCCAACGCAGACGCTAGCAAAAACTAAAGAAGTCAGACACTCTGAAAGAGAAGAATGAATCCAGACTTTGAAGACGTACGCTCTGAAGAAGTCAAATACAAGAAACTCTGATGAAGTCAGATACAACATCCTCTGAAGTCTAATATTGCTAAATAAAGACTCTAACTATCGGATTCGCTGACTCAAGAAAACTTAACCTTGAAGAAACTTGCATATATAAATAAACTATTTTTAGAAGGAAGTTATGAAGCTACTAATACTGCTTTGGAAAAAACAAGGAGATTAATAACGTTAATCATTCTTCAATGACCAAGATTATGTCATTAACACCTAATGGTCTTCTCATTCTCCTATAAAAAGGATGGAACGCTTCACAAGAACAACACCTGAAACACACGAGAATACAATACTTCCACCACTCTTGATTATCATTCTCTCACGAGTTGTTGCTCTAACGTGAGAACATTTCTTGTTATTATCTTCTGTAATATCTGCTTACTGTTAGAAGCATTATTCATTAATGTAATCATATCATTGCTAAGATATTTCCTCAAGTGACTCTGTGAAGTCTGGATGCTTGAGAGGGCTAAGGGATTATTTCTCTTAGACAATTGTTTGTGTAATCTTTCAAGATTAGTGGATTAAGTCCTTTTTGAAGGAGAAATCACCTTGGTCGGGTGGACTGGAGTAGCTTTGAATTTCAAGCGGGCCAGTATAAAATTCTGTGTTGAATTCCTGTTTATTTTACGTGTGTCCAAATTCTTAAAAGTTTCATTTTCCTAAAAACAATTCAAACCCCCCTTTCTTGTTTTTCTCTACCTTCACATTTTCCAAGTATAGCTCCCTTGTTGTTGTCTCCATAAGTGACGAACCCCTTCTTCTTTGGCACAAAGTAAATTAATAGAGATATGTTAGACATCATATGTCTTGAGCATCCACTATCAAGATATCATATATTTTCCATAGAATCAAGACATTCAACCTATAGAATCAAATAAGATAAATAGGTACCCAATTTTCATTGGGTCCTTGGAAGTGAGTGAAATTAAGGTTGCATTTGGGCAAACATTGAGAAGCTCCTTTAGGAACAATTTTTTTCATAAACTTACACTTTTCAATAGTATGACCCTTCTTGCAACAATAATGACAAGATAGGTTATGATGAGATATGCTTTTGCCATTTGAATCCTTTTTGAAATTTTTATACTTTTTGTATGAATTGTTCAAAGACCTTTCAAACTTAGATATATCAATAGCAAATTCAATATTTGGTTGTAAGGCTTTGTCTAATTTGACTCGAAGATCATTTAATTCTTCTTGCCAATCATGACATGATTCACAACCAAGCCTAGAATATTTTTCATCCTCAATCTTGTACTTTTGAATATCTAGCATAGATAGCTTAATTTCTTCAATTTTCTTTTCAGATTCTAAGACCTTAGCTTCTAACTATAAAAATATATTTTTATGTGAAGCTAATTTCTTAAAAGCATTTAAAGCTTCTTTATGAAGATTGTCAAAAGCATCTTGTAATTGAGAGTAAGATAAATCACTAGTAAACTCAAGTTTAGAAATACTTACATTTTTATTCTTCTTTCCATTTGCCATAAGATAAAGCCGGGCCGATTCTACACTCAAAGTGGAGCTTTCATTGCTTGAGGAGTCACTTGCACTATCACAAGCAACATAGGCTCTTCTAGACTTGCTAGATTTCTTGTGATGCCCTTTCCCTCTGTCTTTCTTAATCATGAGATATTCCGGTCTAAAGTGACCAACTTCACCATAATTATAACAAGAGCTTCTAAATTTACCTTTCCTATTCTTATCATATTTTGAGGAATTCGATACCTTTCTAAATTTGGCCAAGTTCCTTTCGAAGTACTTGGCTCCATTCTTCCTTATATACCTTTGGTATCCCTTAACAAATAACCCAAAATCATCATCATCAGAATTCTTGTCATCCCTTTCTTCACAATCACTTTTCTCATTCTTTGAAGACTTTGAGCTTGAAGTCTTTAGAGCAATAGACTTCCTCACTTCCTCATTGTCTTTACCTTTGTCATTCTTCATCTTCTTTTCGTATTCTTTTTCATGTTTATCTAAGAAAGTGAATTCTTGTTCATGTTCTTCTAACTTGCCAAACAAAGTAGTGAAATCAAGTACTTTAAGATCATTCGCCTCTTTGATTGCGGTGACCTTAGGTTACCATTCCCTATTAAGACATCTCAAAACTTTATTAGTAGTAATAATATCATTAGAAATATGCTTACCTAGAGCATTCAACCGGTTAATAAGATGTGTGGATCTCTTTTGCATGTCGGCAATGGTTTCACCATGCTTCATACGAAGTAGTTCAAACTCTTGATTTAATGTGTCAACTCTAGCTTGTTTGACCTCATTAGTTCCCTCATGGGCAACTTCTAATGCGTCCCATATAGCTTTGGCGGTTTCATAATGGGAAGCACGATAGTACTCATCAACACCTAATGCAGATATGAGAATATTTTGTGCCTTCCAATCATGTGACCACAACTTCTTATCATTATCATCCCATTAACTTTCCGGTTTTTGTATGATGACGCCTTCACCATTGGTCATTGTAATTTCGTTATGACCATTGATGATAGTGTGCCATACACCCTTATCAACGGAGTTGAGATGGTTACTCAATGAATGGTAAAATTTTGGCAGCAGGAACTACATTTACATCTGCAATATCAACTTTGTCAGTAGAAATCTCATAAGAAATATCAACATGTAAAGCAGCTTCAATTTCAGCACAAACTGAACATGAGTGAGTATCAATACAAACATCATAAGTATAAGTGTCATCAAAATCATACAAAGAAGGGAAATCAGCAAAAAGTGAATCAGCTGCAACAAGTTCTCTTAAGGTTCTATTTTGATTGGTCATGATATGATTATTAAATTCAAAACCAGAATCAAATCAATATATAATCAAATAACATCACTATCAAATTTGACATAAAATCAATAATAAAATCAAAATTAAAGTAAAATCAACACAAAATCAAATCATTATCAAATAAGACTAATAAAATCACTAATAAAATCTAATGAAAAAAATGATTAAAATAAAATCTAAAAATTATGAAAATTTGACTAAAAATCAAATAACGAATATATAATTTTTTTGGGATTTTTTTAAGAATATAAAATCAGAAAATCAATCAAATAAAATAGAAAAATAAGGAATTTGCGATTTTAAGGGTCTAAATCCCTTAGAAGTCTCTTCAAAGGGAGTACTATTTCTTGAATTGTTTTTTATTTTTTAGAAAATTTTTGGAGCAAGTAAGAACGGTAGCTTACAGAGTCACCTGATAGGCTTCTGAGATAGTTACACCATTATACTACAACCCTGAAAATCAACAAACAAACAAAAAATAAAATAGAACAAAACAAAATGCTAACAAGACTCTAATCCAGGATTCTAAAATTAGTTAATTATCAAAGAGTCTCCGACAACGACGCCAATTTGATTCACTGTCGCACACGGGTCAAAAACGAGTAACTAAGAACTATAGTCTAGGAAAATGACACTCGAGTATCGTATCACAAGGACTCTTGACAAATTAACCAAATAAGAAAACAAAATATGGGGGTTTCAATTCAATTTAGAATAAGTGATTATAAAAAGTGTAGAAATAGTCAACACAAGAAAAATTCAACACAAACCATAATAGAAAAATAATGGAACGACTTATATTTTATTGTAACATGATTCATTCATTTATTAGTGTGTAAGACACTATAAATTGTCATATGTTTAGTGTAACAATCATCAAGCAACATTGTAACAACAACATATATATATATATATATATATATATATATATATATAATATATATATATATATATATATATAAACAAAGTTACTACTTTCTCAATATAATCAATCTTTATTCTTTAGACATATATTCCTTCATACAAGTTATTATTCTAGCTATATTATTTCGTGTTCAACCTTAGTGAGGGTGATATTTCATATCGTTATTAGAAGTCAAATTTCCGCTGCGACTCCAACAATTGGTATCAGAGCCAATTGTAAAATAGTAGAGTGGTAAAACTTTATTATTTTTTGGTTATCGAAGATAATGGCTTCTACTAGTGGAACCGTCAAGGTTGGTAAATATGAAATTGAGAAGTTCAATGAGAAAAATGATTTTTCTTATTGGAGGATGTAGATGAAAAATTTGCTTATTTCACAAAAGTTGCACAAAGCATTAGCGGGAAAAGAAAAGAAACCGGAGAGTATGAAGGATGAGGATTGGGAGGAGTTAGATCTTGAAGCACGGGCGACCATAATCTTATGCCTTGAGAGGGATGTTGCATTCTTGGTTAATGAAGAAGCAACGGCTGCTGGCGTGTGGTCAAAGTTAGAGAGTAATTTCATGACGAAAACTCTAATAAGTCGGATCTACTTAAAGTCCAAATTGTATACTTGCAAGATGGAGGAAGGCACCTCAATTCGGGAGTATGTCAACAAGTTTGATAGGATTATATCAGACTTGAAGGATGTAGAAGTGAAGATTGATGAAGAAGACCAAGCATTGTTGTTACTACTTTCATTACCAGAGTCCTATGAAAATCTAGTCCAAACATTGATGCTTGTGGGTGATACTCTAACCATGGATGAAACTAGAACATCACTTTTGGCAGATGATCTTCGTAAGGTTGCTACAAGTGGGATGTCTAGTAGCAGTGGAAGAGAACAAACTCAGGGATTATTTGTTACTAGAGGGAGGACAAATGAAAGAGGACAAGGCAGGGGAAGGAAGTCTAGATCAAAATTTAGAGCTCCAGTGGATAAGGCGTGCTTTAAATGTGGTGAGCTTGGGCACTTTAAAGCCAATTGTCCAAATAAGAGGGTATTATTTAAGAAGTACACCAATAACGAAAACTACTCCAGAGGTAAACAAGATTTGCAGGAGGCGAGTTATGTCTCTAATGGCGAGGATGGTTGCTTCTCAGTTTCAGACCAAGACCATGATATCTCCGGGAGATGGATGCTTGATTCATGAGCTTCACACCATATGTGCCCAAATAGGAAGTGGTTTACTACCTACCAAAGCACATATGGTGGTACAGTTTTAATGGGAAATAACCATGCCTGTAAAATTATGGGGTATGGTACAATACGAATCAAGATGCATGATGGAGCGGTAAGGACTCTGATGAACGTGAGACATGTCCCTAATTTGAGGAAAAACCTTATTTCTCTTGGTGTATTAGAGGAAAATGGTTGCAAAATAATCTTGGAAAATGGAGGCTTAAAGGTTGTTCGTGGCTCTTTGGTTGTGATGAAGGGGGTTCGTCACAGGAATCTGTATCCTCTTATTGGGGAAACTGTCATAGGTGATTTGGCAGTTGGAATCAGTGGAAGTAAAGATTAAACTGAATGTACCAGGATGTGGCATATGCGCCTTGGGCATATGTCTGAAAAGGGTCTATCACTGCTTGGTGAGAAAGGTTTGCTGAAGAACATGGAAAAGCCATGCATAGAATTTTGTGAACATTGTGTGTATGGAAAAGCATATAGGTTGCGATTTTCTACAAGCAAGCATAAAAGCAGGGGAATGTTAGACTACGTGCATACTGACGTTTGGGGTCCGGCTCCGATTACTTCTAAGGGTGATTCTAGGTACTTTGTTACATACGTTGATGATCATTCGAGATATGTTTGGATTTATTTACTTAAGCATAAGAATGAGGTATTTGATACTTTCAAGTGTTGGAAAGCAATGGTTGAGAACAGAACGGGTAGAAAGCTGAAAACTCTGCGATCGGATAATGGTACAGAGTATACGGATGGAGCTTTCAAGAGGTTCTGTGATCAGGAAGGCATTGTTAGACACTGGACGGTAAGAGGCACACTGCAACAGAATGGAGTCGCGGAAAGACTGAACCGTACACTTCTTGAGAAAGCAAGGTGTATGCGCTCTAATTCTGGGTTAGGTCGAGAATGGTGGGCAGAGTCGGTAGCTACAGCTTGTTATGTTGTAAACAGATCCCCACATTCTAGTTTAGGTGGAGACACACCCTATAGGGTGTGGTCAGGTGAGCATGCTGATTATGAAAGACTAAAAATATTCGGATGCACGGTTTATTATCACGTCAAGGAAAACAAACTTGATAATAGAGCCAAGAAAGCTATCTTTCTAGGATATGCAACAGGGGTCAAAGGCTACCGCCTTTGGAGTGTAGAAGATTCTAAGTTTGTGATTAGCAGGGATGTTACCTTTGATGAAAAATCTATGGTGCCTAAAGATGGTGATGTGACGATATCAAATAAGCAAGTTATTAAGATAGAATCTGAAGACCAACCAGATTCTAGTCGTGGTCAGGTGGAGAATCCTATCGCCAGTGAAGACGAGCAAGAGGATGAACATGATTATGAGGAGGTTCAGCAGGAAAATACACATGTATTACAACAACAGCAGCAGGAATCTTTGGATACCACTAGGCCAAAGAGAAATTATAAAACAGTTCAGAAGTTTGGGTCAGACAAACCTCTAAGGCATTATGGGCAGGTTAACTTGGTTGAATATGCACTCTCGGTTGAAGATGATGAGCCGGTCACCTTCAAGAAAGCTATCAAAGACAAAGATAGAGAGAGTTGGTTGGTTGCTATGGAGGAAGAGATGCAATCTCTTCACAAGAACAAGACATGGGAGGTGGTCCCATTGCCTGTAGGAAAGTCTGCTATTGGTTGTAAATGGGTGTATAAAAGAAAAGAAAATCATACTAAGTCATACGGTACAAGATATAAGGCTAGGCTAGTGGCCAAGGGGTTTGCACAAAAGGAAGGAGTTGATTACAATGAGATATTTTCTCCGGTGGTGAAACATACTTCTATCCGGATGCTATTAAGTTTAGTAGCTCATGGTGATCTTGAGCTGGAACAACTAGACGTGAAGACAACTTTCTTGCATGGAGACTTAGATGAGGAAATATATATGTATCAACCTGAGGGTTACAAGGTTGAGGGTAAAGAGAGTCAGGTATGTCGTTTGAGAAAATCACTTTATGGATTGAAACAATCTCCGAGACAGTGGTACAAACGATTTGATTCTTTTATGATAAAACAAGGTTTCTCTAGAAGCAGCTATGACAGTTGTGTCTATATTCAGAAGCTTCATGGAGGTGATTCTATCTATCTATTATTGTATGTCGATGACATGCTTATTGCTTCAAAAAGCAAGGTGGAGATAGATAAGTTGAAGTCTAAACTTGGTAAAGAGTTTGAGACAAAGAACTTGGGTGCTGCAAATAAAATACTGGGTATGGAGATTAGAAGAGAGCGGACAAACCGGAAACTGTTCTTGAGTCAAAAAGGCTATTTAGAGCGGGTTGTTGAAAGGTTTGGAATGAAAGGTGCTAAGTCGGTGGTTACTCCATTAGCTCCACATTTTAGGCTTTCTGGTAATCAATCTCCCACTACAACAGAAGATAAGGCATACATGGAAAATGTACCTTATGCTAGTGTAGTTGGCAGTTTGATGTACGCTATGGTGTGTACACGTCCAGATATTTCACAAGCGGTAAATGTTGTCAGTAGGTTCATGGCAAATCCGGGAAAGACACACTGGGAAGCGGTGAAGTGGATTTTGAGGTACTTAAAGGGTACCATTAACACTGGTTTGTGTTTTGGTGAAGATACATGTCAAATAAGCGGGTTCGTTGATTCAGATTATGCTGGTGATCTAGATAGACGGCGATCTACTACTGGTTATATGTTCAAAATACACGGTGCTCCAGTTAGTTGGCGATCGATGTTACAGTGTACAGTGGCACTCTCTACTATGGAAGACGAGTACATGGCAGTACCAGAAGGAGTAAAGGAAGCATTGTGGCTGAGGGGTTTTCTAGGTGATTTGGGTGTTGAGCAAGAACGCGTGAGACTGATGTGTGATAGTCAAAGTGCAATCCATTTGGCTAAGAATCAGGTCCATCATGCTCGAACCAAGCATATAGATGTCAGGTATCATTTTGTACGGGATGTCGTAGAGGAAGGTCATATCTCTCTTACGAAAGTACACGCTGATGAAAATCCTGCAGACATGTTGACCAAGGTTGTGACAGGCAGCAAGTTTCAACACTGCTTGAACTTGCTAAACATTATTCCATTTTCGTCCAAAATTTAAGGATTTTTTTTTAAATTATGAACGAGGTGGAGAATTGTAGAAATAGTCAACACAAGAAAAATTCAACACAAGGCATAATAGGAAAATAAGGGAACGACTTATATTTTATTGTAACATGATTCATTCATTTATTAGTGTGTAAGACACTATAAATTGTCATATGTTTAGTGTAACAATCATCAAGCAACATTGTAACAACACACACACACACACACACTATATATATATATATATATATATATATATATATATATATATATATATATATATATATATAAAAACAAGTTACTACTTTCTCAATATAATCAATCTTTATTCTTTAGACATATATTCCTTCATACAAGTTATTATTCTAGCTATATTATTTCGTGTTCAACCTTAGTGAGGATGATATTTCATATCGTTATTAGAAGCCAAATTTCCGCTGCGACTCCAACAAAAAGTGATTATAAAAAATGATTATAAAAAGTGATTATGAAATAAGTTGATCTACTGTTTTGCTTTCCTAACTTATCATTGGTTAATATAATTTTCATGCGCTAAGCGGATTCTAATCCCTTTTCGATTACAGTAACAATAACAAGTACATTGATACTAATATATGATGCGTGTTCCTAATTTCTGAATTAAGCAAACAAATTATGAATTAAGAAAACGAGTTAAGCACACACGAATTAAGCAAACGCGATTATGAAACATATATCAATCGAAATTAATCAACACATATTCTATAAAACTTGAATAAAGCATACAAGACATATAACAGAATATTGAAAGGAAAAAGACATTTGATTGAAAATTAAGAAACCTCAAAGTATTGACGGAAACCGATTACAGCAAATCAACCATGTGAACTTTAGTTCTCCATGCAATCGTCTAAGCAATATTGTATCGTGAAAACTTAAAATAGGATTACTGTAGCAGTGAAAGACCTAATATAATAAAAGGGAAATTCGGGCCCTTATGGGATCCGACCCGAAAATTACAAAAATCGACTCAAACTAACTATTTTAATTAAGTCTAAAACTTCAACGAATTATTCGACTCTCCTTCATTCTGAATCTGCTTTTGACTTCAACATGAAACCTGTAACTCTTTCTCTTAGATTTCTAATACATATTATAACGCATCAATCCGATTCTTGAAGCTCAAATTATGATCTGCATAGTGATAAAGTATCAAATAACTATTTATGTTAAAAATAAAATACAAAAATAAAATAAAACCCAAAATAAATTTAAATATAAAAAATACATCAAAATGCACTCATCAATTTTATACGTGAACTAAATGAGCTATTTATACCACTAGAATTATAATTATTATATAAATATAATAAATTATATTACTATTCTAAGTTAACATATTATTATTTTAAATTGTATTATAATAAATAATTCACATTATTATTATTTTAAGTTAACATTTTAGTTAAATATTTGAAAGTAATAATATGACATATGTTTCATATAATTATAGAATAATTAAAATTTTCTAATTTTTTTTTAATAAGAAACACTTCATTTTAATTCATTTCTGTATTTTAAGATCCTCCTTCTAATAGGGTTAGATACCTCTTCCACCAAGACCACATTGATTAACAACTTTGACTTTTGCTTTCTCTTTGTACTAATATTCAAACTAACACACACATGTAAACTAATCATAGTAAGCCTGATCAAAATAGGAGTACAACTGACGCACTATCTTAGTTCATCAAGTTTGACTAAAACTTTGTCATCAAAATAAACAAATAAGTATATAGATCTATGAACTAGCATGTGTTTTAGATTTTTGTTTATGAATAATAATCTTAGCATTAAGATTAATTTCTATAGAGTATTTTTAACATATTTTTAATAATGTATGTGTATCGTGTAGCTGTTTTATGCTCCTTTTTTGGCTGGTAGGTACTGGAAGATTAAAACATAAGAAAACAAAAATTCAAAATTCAACAGTTTCTTTCCACTTTCAAAATCCTGATCCACTTTTTGAAATGTAGAAGAAGAGACAGAGAACAAACACATCACAAACTTTACCTCTCTTTTCCCTCCACTCCACTTTCTTTTGTCTCATCTTCTCCTTGCTATTGCACCCTTTTGTTTTTTTTTGCACCCCTCAATAAATTTCATTTTCAAAAAGTGTTTTTACCATGAAAGTTTGCATCTTTAACAAAATTTCGTGGTTTTCTCATTCTTTCTGTTAATGGGTTTGATCTTCCTTTGTTGAAATTTGTATTTTTACAAGGTTTCACTTTTGGGTTGACACGGAAGGAAAGTTCGGTGAAAGTGGTAGCTATGGTTGCTGAAGCTTGGTTTTTGAAGATGGGTAACCAGGTAAGTGCAAATTTCAAACAAGCCCTTGTTTTAGAATCTTGTTCTAGTAGTAAAAAACATGTTCCTAAAAAGCATGTTAATAAGAAAGTGGTAGAAACCATAGGGATTCTTTCTTTTGAAGTAGCTAATGTAATGTCCAAAACTATTCACCTTTATAAATCATTGTCTGATTCTGAGATCACAAAGCTGAGGAATGAGATCTTGAGCTCAGAGGGTGTTAGGAAATTGGTTTCATCTGAAGAGGGTTATTTACTTGAGCTTGTTAAAGGTGAGAAGCTTGATGAGTTGAACCGTGTTGCTGGTGTGGTTTCTAGGTTAGGGAAGAAGTGTTCTGTGCCTGCTTTGCAAGGGTTTGAGCATGTGTATGGTGATATTGCTAGTGGTGTTATAGATGTGAAGGAGTTAGGGTTCTTAGTTAAGCATATGGAGGGAATGGTGAGGAAAATGGATAGGTATGTGAGTGCTACTAGGGGGTTGTATAGTAAAATGGGGGTGTTGAATGAATTGGAGCAAACTGTGAAGAAGTTTCGGAATGATAACCGGAATGAGGAGAGTATAAGGGGTTTTGAGCAGAGACTCGTTTGGCAGAAGCAAGATGTGAGGCATCTCAAAGAGATTTCGCTATGGAATCAGAGTTTTGATAAGGTTGTTGAGTTGTTGGCTAGGACGGTTTGTACCTTGTATGCTAGAATCTGTATGATCTTCAGCGAATCTACGGAGAAGAAGTATAGTCTCGGGTTTGGTAATTTTGAAGGTTCGCCACTCGTGCGAAATGAATGTAGATCCGCGTCCGGTTTGATTAATGTTGATGTGAATTTGGAGAAGTTGAAACGTAATATTAGCAAGAAAAATGGTTTTCATTTGAATTCAATCGGGAGAAACGGTTGCAGTAGAACTCATATAGATGTAAAGAGAGGTGAGTTAGCTTATGTTCAACTTGAAGATTTTGGCTTTCCTTGTGGAACAAGTCCTGGGAGACTTTTCATGGAATGTCTCAGTTTAAGTAGCTCAGTTTCAGCGTTCGATGATTTTGACGACGTTGTTATCGACCGTGAGGATCAATACAGTTGTTTGTCAAGCTCTCAAAGTCCTATTGGGATTGGGAGTATTGTCAAGAAAAAGGAGCAATTGTGCTCAACCGTCGGTCCGAACAGTGGATCATCTGTTATTTATGCTCCTCCTTCTACTCTTGGAGGCTGTGCTCTAGCATTGCATTATGCGAATATCATTATTGTTATTGAGAAATTACTTAGCTTTCCGCATTTAATCGGCGAGGAAGCTAGAGATGATCTATATAAGATGCTGCCAACTAGCTTAAGGTTATCTTTGAAGGCCAAACTTAAGATCTATGTCAAGGATTTGGCCATATATGATGCCCCTCTTGCACATGAATGGAAGGCGACTCTTGACGGGATACTTCGGTGGCTTTCTCCGCTTGCTCATAATATGATGAAATGGCAAAGTGAGAGGAATTTCGAGCAACGCGAAATAGTTAGCCGGACGAACGTGCTGCTATTTCAGACATTGTATTTTGCTGATAAGTGTAAGACGGAGGAAGCTATATGCGAACTTCTTCTAGGAATGAATTACATATGTCGCTATGAACAACAACAGAACGCGTTACTTGGTTGTGCAAGCAGTTTCAATTTTGAAGATATAATGAAATGGAAATTGCAGCGCGGTACTTCGTTACTTGATTGAATACATTCTAGACATTGTAATCCTCAATGTGGTGATAACGAGTTAGGATTCTCTTCATTTCTCTCAAGAACTCTCCATTTATTGAGTAATGGAGAGAATCCCTACCCTTTGATGACATAGTTTTTTGATACCACATGGAATTAATTACTTTGTTTATTGATGATTAATGTCATTTTTATAAAATGTTCAAAAATATTCATACTGAACTTCTAATTCAGTTTCTGTGAAACTTGCTTGTTGCTTAGAGTATGCTTTGTTAGAGGTATTACAGTGTATAACACAGAGAAGTAATATTGATTTGATGTCATTCTTTGGAGTAGCATCTTCATAGTACTAATTCAGAGAGTGAGTCGCTCTTATTTAAAGGGCACATTCTTGTGGTTCTTAATATCTGGAATTTCAAAACTTGTAATTTGAATGAAACACGATACTCCCAAAAGCGGTATAACGGATAGTGTGATGAACTGCTATTGTGAACTTGAATACGTAAATACTTAAAATAAGTTCTAACAAGATAGGTAATTCTTGAAAAACATCTAACATACATAAATTTCAACAACACAATCAAATAATAAATGTGTTCAAAATGATGTTTCACTCAGAAAGTTTTTTAATGTCAGCAAACATTTTCTTGCAAGCTTTAACTTCTTCCGTTATCCCTAAGGGATGCTTCGTAGCTCGTGTTATTTTGAAGGTTCATCACAAAAATCACAAACAATAGTTATGTTGCTTTTAATCTTTATAAGAGCTCCGCCGTAAACCCATGTCAATATTATCACTAATAGATTTAAAAAAACCTTTGTTGTTGAAAGTTTGTGTCACATTTGCAGAAGAAGTAATGAGTCATCATGAGGGGAATCATATATATTAGGTCAAATATATTCATTTAAAGATCAAAGATCCATTCAAATATGGAACATGCTGCCTGATCACCATGTTAGGAAGACTTTCGACATAAGGAGTCGGTTCCTTACTTGAACCATCGACTATGAAACTACTAATAGGTCATCATGAGGGGAAACATATACATTAGATTAAAACACTCATTTAATGGTCAAAAACTCATCAAAATAAGTGATAGAGACACCACATTATTCATCCAAAACTTTAAGATGATAGGTGTATGAGTCTTCTCATTTATAAAATGTTCAACCTCCACTTTTCTAAACAATGTGAGACTTAAAACTCAAACTTATTTCTCAACAAGAAGATGATGCCATAAATGCTAATGAAAAAGAAACAAAACAACACAACAAATAGTTGAATAGGTGAAGAAGTTGTATGAGGAAGTTTCACAAAGAAGATAGTTTTCCGAAAGAAAAAGACGCAAGTAAAGAGGGAAGAGACAAGAACACACACTAAAATGACGTAAAACAAACTCTTGTGTTTTTATATTTAAATTATCAAAATACCAATTTATCCTTAAAAAAATTCAAATTTACAAATTTATCCTCGTCTTCACAATAGGGGTCTGAGACCGCTACGGTTGAAACCACTACAGAACCGTGCCTGTGCCGTGAAAATGCCGCCATGACGCCACAAATAGTGGCCGCTAATCCCGCTATTGCCAATAGCGCTTAGCAGCCCAAAAGTGTCACGGTGAGATCCGGTTCCGCTCCACCCTCTATAATGCGCTATTGACGATGTTTATAATAAATTGAACTATCAAAAGCTAGAAATATATACTACTTATAAATTAATTTCCAAATCATATCTATCCTATAGATAAATTATAGACAAATTTGAACCTGTGTGGTGTTGTATTCGGATGTAATGTATTCTATCCTACAAGAGATGTTTGAAATTCTAATTAGTATATGTTTGGCTAGTAAATGTAAATGTGTTTCAGCTCCACAGAGTGATGAAATCCTGTTTCCATTAAGGTGTTATACAGCATGGTGGTGTAATGAATCAGTGGACCCATGCATCAGAAACCACACTGTGTGTCTGTGACTGAAATGAAACCGGGAGCTACATTGGCGTCAGCGGATCGCACTGTCTCAGGCAAATCACTGGACATCGTTTGACTCCAAGATGCACAGCTGATTCACCATTCTCTTCTGTCATGTGCATGGGTCCACTTCAATTTTCGTTTACTTTATTTTTAATTTTAAATATTATAATATTTTTAAAATTTTAAGATTTCCTTGGTTTGGACCTGTATAGATATATAGAGAAAATCTTTAAATTTTGTGTTAAGTAGAGTACTTCAGATGGAGGTCAAATAATTAGAGATAGAGGAAAATATAAGAAAATTATAAAATAAATTATTAAGATAGAACATTTTAATGGAAGTTGATCAATTTAGTCGATGTCATAATGTTTTCTTATTGTTTTTCTTCTATTATGAAAGACTAATTTTGACATCTTATAACATAAATATCCATTATTGAAATAATCAAAATCATAATTTTAAAAAAAAAATATATCTCAAAAATGATTTTTTTTAAATTATTTGAAATAATTTTAAAATTAAATGATTTTTTTAAATTTTTAATATAAAAAAAGTTTTAATAAAATGATAAAGTATTTAAAATAATATTTTAATAATACTCTCTCCGTTCCTTTTTAAGTGTCATTTTTTATTTTTTACACGTACCAAGAAAGTTAATTATTATTGTTACTTTTTCAACAACAATTCTCATTTTACATATAATACCTTTAATTATTTATTATATTCATTTTACTTTTTCTCTTTATATAATAATTATTTAGGGGTAATTTTGACAAAATACAATTAATATTACCTTGAACTTTATAAGTGACAATTAAAAATAATGAACAAAATTTTGTAAAAATGAGACACTTAAAAATGAACTGAGGGAGTAATTATTCAAATTGAATTTTTATTTGAGTTTTTTATTTTGTAAAACTTTTTTACATACAAATATATATTAATACAATTTTTTTTTAAAAAAAACTGAAAAAAAACCGGCTTTATGCCTTACTAATTCTTAAATGGACAATTTAGTTCTTGTATGGAAGGACAATAATATTGTCAACTCTTTTAATATCATTTTTATTAAATCTAAGAGATTTGATTTACATAATCACTTTAAAAAATAAAAGATTTGAAATTTTTTAAAACTTCAAATGTTAAAGATTTCTTTTTAAAAAAATAAACTAAGTCTTTCTATAATCATTAATAAAGAACAACAAGACATTTGTTATCAAAGAAGGATGAATTTCAATTCAATATAAATCGAGGGAATTCATGTTCGAATTCCGTCAAAACCATTATTTTATAAAAAATAAAGTTTGAATTGATGATTTATGAAAAATATTTTAATCTCCCCATGATCATCAAAATGTTAATTGGGATATATCTTCTTATATAAAGACCAAAATGTTAAAATTAAAATTGATATTAGATGATATTAGAATCCAACTATTTGTTAAAGTCATGATAATCAATTATTCAGAATGATAGAAGTATTAGATTGAGTATTTATTTGTATGATCATGTGCTTCAATATTTAAAATTTTCAATGGGACAAATCTCAAATCTCAAATAACATATCTATTTATAAGATAAAAACTCTAGTACCATCCGCCATAAACCTTAGAGATTGGACCACACTTTATTCTACACAAATCAGAATAAGTGTTAAAAAACTCATTATTATTGATCACTTTTATAGAGCTTAAGCATTTTTTAATGGACCACATTTACAACTTCAGCACGTTTAGTAAAATAAAAAGTGACAATTGATTAGATCCCACAAAATATTTCTAACATTCTATCACTTGGATAAAATCAATTGTGTGATGATAATTTTAAAGAAAATATTTTTAAAAACAACTCTTGGATTGACAACACATTTCCTAAATTAGATCGACCACTGAACAAATGATCTCAAGATGCAACACTTAATTAAGACTCTATCCAAAAAAAAAAATGATATTGAATCATGGCGAAAGTTATATCCTTAGTGATACAACATCTTCCATGGTTATAAATACCACCAACTCCGTAGACTAGTCATTCATGTATAGGGTAGTAAAAAAATAACATGTCATCGTGATCTAACACCCATACTATTATTTTCTTAGTCACTCATCAATTTCTCTCAAATGTCTAAAATCCAGAGAAATCACGTAGTAAAATACCATAAAGCCTCGTCTCTAAAATAGTATTGACCACTGACTTAGTGATCCCAACAAAACTGAGATATAATTTCATATTTAAAATATAAATATGTATATATAAATTTCATTAAAATTCATTTCACCAATAATAATAAGGTCAAACAAAAGTTCATGTTAATCTATCAAATATACTAACTGAAATACAAATTCAACATCATAAAAAAGATAACGTAGATTTTTAAATTCCCACTAACTAAACACATCAAAAGAACTCACAATTCTCACATTTTCAACGTGACTCTTGATAATAATGGACTCGGATCCAGGTTAAGGGATCAACCAACATATAACTTATATCAATGTGTTCCACCATTATAGTACCATCTTTTAGCAAGATCTCTGATGGTTAGGTACTTAATTCCAATTGATGGTAGAAGATGCAACAATAGTTTTTCTTTACTCTCCCAGGATATTGTACCTCCATCCAACATAAAGATATATCCCGAAGTTGACTTTCTATCATCAAGACATTCACACTAATATTTGAATAAGTGTACCCTTTGTTTTTTAAATTGTCCACTCTTTTATACACCAACACATACTCTTTGGTCCCTTGAATGTTTTAGGCCTAAAAATTATAAAATTGTATGTAAAAGCTCGTGCTACAAAAGCCTGCAAAAAAATGGCGGGGTGGGGCAGATATATTAAAGGATGCAGAACTAAAACTTTGTCGCGGCCCACGAAAAAGTGCGGGCAAAACAGACATGCCTGATGGATTCGACCTATTTTGCCACCCCTAATAACTGTCTGTAACCATTAGATGATCATGATGATTTTGATGATGACAACATCTTATGTCAAGCAAAATCATGTAAAATCTTTATCTGTAAAGTAGGTTCAATGATTAAGATGTTCACTGTGATATTAGGATGTTCT